>NC_055977.1:4807712-4812712 GCF_018492685.1 Alosa sapidissima | reverse complement strand
GCAGTGCCACCTGTGTACTAGTGGGTGTTTTCATAGCAAAATCTCATGGTTATTTGCTAGATAGCTAGCTTGCTAGCTTTACATATACTGTACATAACACGGTGATTCACATGACTTTTTCATTCACGGTGACTTTTTAAATGCCCTTAAAAAGCACCATACGTATGCTATGCTATGCTAAGCTAATGCTACGCTACGTCTCCATGACTCCCTTCACAGACCCTCGAGGGAAGAATGATTATATATCAAAAATCAGCACAATCAATAACATCTGGAAAACACACGTCGGCGTCGGCACGACATACAGCACGATACAAGAGCATTTGGCTGCGCGTTCCGAGGGTGGAAATGAAATTTGGAGCCTGGCTGAATTAGACTATAAATAACGATTAGCGATACATAGGAAGACATTCTGGGCTAGCTTCCCTGATCCTGCTCATCCATCCTGGACCAATCCCGGATCAGCGCAGGCAGGATGCATCATATCCCCGGGACACTCTTCAACCCATCGCTGTCTAGACAAGCAGTCTATGTTTCTATTGTGACTTGAAGGCAAGTCACTCTGGGACAGACTTATGTGCTCATACCTTGATGGGATAATCTATTGAGACTGTGCTATGAATGGACAACAAGACCATGTTTGCTGAGGTAAATCTGACTGAAAGACCATCTGTTCAAAACTGGACTCATAAACAGACTGATGAGTAAGTCCATTAACAACACAATGGCAGGCAGAAAAGGAACTAAGGCGCGTGTGTGTATGTGCATGTACGTGTTTGTGTGTGTGTGTGTGTGTGTATGTGTGTGTGTGTGTGTACATTTGTGTGTGCTTATGTGTGCATGTTTTGTGTGTGCCTGCCAAAGCGATGAGGCCATATTTATTCATTATCTATACAGATTTCCATTTGTGCTGTTACTATGAGGAATAGAAACATGGTTCTGTCCCCTCTGCTTGGTTATGGGTCGTAATGGACCATGAAATAATATCAGACAAAGACCCTAAAATACAGTAGGCCTGGGCTATGTTTTCCACTATTGCTGTTCTCAGACTCCTACGGACTCCTGGATAGTTAAATAGGACACACACACACACACAAACACACGCACGCTAGCAGGCACACACGCACGCACACACAAAAACACACACACACAAACACACGCACGCTCGCACGCATGCACACACACACAATAACTCACACACATGCACACACACACAAACGCACGCACTCACACAGCAGCGATGGTGCCTAAGCCCCTTGTACTGGCAGACTAGGAGACAAACGGCTGTTGGACTTGTTACACTGAAAATATAGTGAATGCACTTCCTGTTAGAGATGATTCTTTTTTGACAGACACAGGGGAAGTAGCTGCACTTTGCACACGCACCAGACACGCTGCCGTCCGTGTCTGTTTGAGCCATATCCCATAATGCAGTGTGCTGTTATCAGTGCACAAAGAAGAAAAGCATGTTATCAGTGCATAGAGAAGAACAGCATGTTATCAGTGCATAGAGAAGAACAGCATGTTATCAGTGCATAGAGAAGAACAGCATGTTATCAGTCCATATGAACAGCGTGTTATCAGTGCATAGAGAAGAACAGCATGTTATCAGTGCATAGAGAAGAACAGCATGTCATCAGTGCATAGAGAAGAACAGCATGTTATCAGTGCATAGAGAAGAACAGCATGTCGTCAGTGCATAGAGAAGAAGAGCATGTTATCAGTGCATAGAGAAGAACAGCATGTCATCAGTGCATAGAGAAGAACAGCATGTTATCAATCCATATGAACAGCATGTTATCAGTGCATAGAGAAGAACAGCATGTTATCAATCCATATGAACAGCATGTTATCAGTGCATAGAGAAGAACAGCATGTTAGCAGAGAAGAAGAGCATGTCATCAGTGCATAGAGAAGAACAGCATGTTATCAGTGCGTAGAGAAGAACAGCATGTTAGCAGAGAAGAAGAGCAGCATGTTATCAGTCCATATGAACAGCATTCTTATCAGTGCATAAGAAGAGCAGCATGTTATCAGTGCGTAGAGAAGAGCAGCATTCTTATCAGTGCATAGAGAAGAGCAGCATGTTATCAGTGCGTAGAGAAGAGCAGCATGTTATCAGTGCGTAGAGAAGAGCAGCATGTTATCAGTGCGTAGAGAAGAGCAGCATGTTATCAGTGCGTAGAGAAGAGCAGCATGTTATCAGTGCGTAGAGAAGAGCAGCATGTTATCAGTGCGTAGAGAAGAGCAGCATGTTATCAGTGCGTAGAGAAGAGCAGCATGTTATCAGTGCGTAGAGAAGAGCAGCATGTTATCAGTGCGTAGAGAAGAGCAGCATGTTATCAGTGCGTAGAGAAGAGCAGCATGTTATCAGTGCGTAGAGAAGAGCAGCATGTTATCAGTGCGTAGAGAAGAGCAGCATGTTATCAGTGCGTAGAGAAGAGCAGCATGTTATCAGTGCGTAGAGAAGAGCAGCATGTTATCAGTGCATAAGAACATCACACTGGGGCCAGAACTGCATGTTACAGAGAAATAGAGAGAGAGGGAGGGAGAGAGAGAGGGAGAGAGAGAGGATGAGAGAGAGGGAGGGAGAGAGGATGAGAGAGAGAGAGGGAGAGAGAGAGGATGAGAGAGAGAGAGGGGAGAGAGAGAGAGAGGGAGGGAGAGAGAGAGGATGAGAGAGAGGGAGGGAGAGAGATAGAGAGAGGGAGAGATGGAGAGAGAGAGGGAGGGAGGGAGAAAGAGAGGGATGGAGAGAAAGAGAGAGAGGGAGAGAGAAAGAGGGAAAGGGGGGATACAAAAAGAGGAGGGGGGTGAAATGGTTTAAAAATACAAAGAGTAAATTAAATTCAAAGGGGGATAACAGTATTTGATACATTGCAATGTGTTTGTAATATGACATTAGCTATCCCAATGGTTATAAATAGTTCATATGTGCATTATAATCCACTTATATATGCTTAAAACCATTCTACCTTCTATACTGTAACTGTATGCTATCGTCTATACCATTTCACCTTCTATACTGTATATCGTCTACACTGCACTATATTTGTTTATTTGTTTATGCATCACCCCATTACACCTTCTAAACTGTATGCTATCGTCTATACCATTCCACCTTCTTAACTGTATGCTATCATCTACAAACACACACACACACATATGTCTACACTGCACTATAGTTGTTAGACTGTTTATACACCACTACATGCACTTTTTTGCACTTCTGGTTGGACGTAAAGTGCATTTTGTTGTCTCTGTACTTGTACTCTGCACAATGGCAATAAAGTTGAGTGTAGTTAACACGGTTAATAATGTGTGATTGTGGCTGATGTGTATTGGCGACGTGAGGGCCGTCAGTGATTAAATCAAAACCGTGCTCGGTGCAGTAATTCCTCTCTGCAGAGACAGCCACAAGTCAGGGGGTGGACAGAAACTGACCGACAGAAACTGTCCACACATGAGATGGGCAGAACTGCAGCTGGGGACTGAGGAGCAGCCCAGGGCCTCGGAACCCAGCAGTGTGTTAATGTGTCTGTGTGTGTGTGTGTCTGTATGTGTCTGTGTCTGTGTCTGTGTGTGTGTGTGTGTGTGTGTGTGTGTGTGTGTGTGTGTGTGTGTGTGTGTGCGTGTGTGTCTGTGTGTGTCTGTATGTGTGTGTGTGTGTCTGTATGTGTGTGTGTGTGTGTGTGTGTAGCCCAGGGCGTCAGAACCCAGCAGTGGGTTTATGTGTCTGTGTGTGTGTGTGTGTGTCTGTATGTGTATGTGTCTGTGTGTGTGTGTGTGTGTGTGTGTGTGTGTGTGTGTGTGTGTGTGTATGTGTGTCTGTATGTGTCTGTCTGTATGTGTCTGTGTGTGTGTGTGTGTGTCTGTATGTGTGTGTGTGTGTGTGTGTAGCCCAGGGCGTCAGAACCCAGCTGTGGGTATGTGTGTGTGTGTGTGTGTGTGTGTAGCCCAGGGCGTCTAAAAACCCAGCCGTGTGTTTATGTGTTTGAGTTGGACTTCTGTTGTGAGGGTAGGAGAGGTATTTTTTACTAAGTTGCTATTCCCTCTGCGGTGTGTGTGTGTGTGTGTGTGTGTGTGTTTGTGTGTGTGTGTGTGTGTGTGTGTGTGTGTTGTGAGGGTAGGAGAGGTATTTTTTACTAAGTTGCTATTCCCTCTGTGGCGGCAGTTGCACATCAAAGCGAACATCACAACGCACACATAAAGACCATTGCATGTGTGTTTTGTTACAAATAACACACACACACACACACACACACACACACACACACACAAGGATCTCAAGTTCATGTGTGCCGAGCCATGGGGATGATTTCCAAGGAAGATTATGGCTTTTAGTGCAAGATGTGTGTGTTGAGTGTGTGTGCGTGTGTGTGTGTGCGTGCTAGCATTAGAAAGGGAGTATGTACAGTATGTACACTACATAGTGAGAAGAAAAGTGTGAGAAAATGTGTCAAGGCTCATTGTCTACTCATGTGTGTGTGTGTGTGTGTGTGTGAGAGAGAAAGCCTTGTCAGCTACATCCTTATCACACATCACAGGCTAGAGAGGTGAAGGAAATGTCTTGTTGTGTTGTTATTACATGTCTGAGTGTTAGTGTCTGCTCACGTGTGTGTGAGTGTGTGTGCGTGTGTGTGTGTAGGGCGTGTGTGTAGATGTGTGTGTGTGTGTGTGTGTGTGTGTGTGTGTGTGTGTGTGTGTGTAGGCCTAGAGATGTGGAGGAAATATCTTGTTGTGTTGTTATTACATGTGTGAGTGTTAGAGTCTGCTTACGTCTGTGTGTGTGTGTGTGTGTGTGTGTGTGTGTGTGTGTGTGTAGGGGTAGAGAGGTGGATGAAATGTCTTGTTATGTTGTTATTACATGTCTGAGTATTAGTGTCTGCTCAAGTGAGTTTGGGTAAGTCTGTGTGGGCCTGTGTGTACTTGTGTGTGTGTGGGAGTGAGTGATGTTGGCACGTTGAGTGTGCACATGTGTGTGTGTTCATATTCTTTTG
>NC_055977.1:4795212-4802712 GCF_018492685.1 Alosa sapidissima | reverse complement strand
TATCTCTCTGTGTATATGCATCTGTGTGTGTTTGTGTGTGTGTGTGTTCGTGTCTGTTTGTATCTCTCTGTGTATATGCATCTGTGTGTGTTTGGGGGGTGGGGGTGTGCGTATGTGTATGTGTGTGTGTGTGTGCATGTGTATGTGTATACACACATACAGTACACACACACACAACGTATTGCTGCTCTAGGTTGGTCTCAAGCTCTCTCAGGCTTTTAGCTTGCTGTATGAGTTTGCTGTAGCAGAAATGTAACGGGAGTAACTCGACCAACTGCAGTGGTCGCAGTCACAGTTAGTGACAGTTAACACCAACAACAGCAGTCCAAAAACACCACCAAATAAATGTTTACTTCACATGCAAACTTGCCCGCAAGTCGCTACAAGTGCCAACCACATGCAGTTACAGTAACATACATATGTTTTCAGACACACATGCAAAACTGTGTTTATTTCAGCGTCTCAATCAGCGCCTGCAGATTCGGAAGAGAAATGGCTTCTGAGGAGCCTGGGGGGTCCCTTTGTGGTTTTATACAGACACCAAGCCAGTGACTACAATGGTTTGTGTGTATGTATATGTGTATGTACTGTATGTGTGTGTGTGTGTGTGTGTGTGTGTGCAAATAATGATGATTTCAACACGAGCACATGTGTGCCTCTGTGTCTAAATAGTAATGGTTTCAATACAGCCAAGCGTGGGTATGTTTGTGTGTGTATGTGTGTGTGTGTGTGTGTGTGTGTGTGTGTGTGTGTGTGTGTGTGAGTGTGAGTGTGTGTCTGTCTGTGAATAATAATGGGTCCAACACAGGCTTTCCAGGGGGCTGCAGGAATGTGAAAATGCTTTCATACTCAATGTGAGTTTTCAGGCTGAATTTTTAAAATCTGTTTTTAAAGTTTGCCAGACGCTTGATTTTACAGCTAGACCAACGCTAGTGTCCTCCCCACTGCGGCCTGTAGTAGAATGTCTAGTGGAAAATCTACAATTGGACACACACACACACATAGGCCAGAGGTCTGATGGGGACACATTACATGCAATCAGAAGTGCTGAAACAATCCTGTTTCAGTGTGCAAGAGATTTTCAAATGTCTGCATGTGTATGCATGCGTGTTTTTGTGTGTGTGCATGTGTGTGTGTGTTTGCATGTGTGTGTATGTGTGAATGCGGGCACATGTCTGTGTGTGTGTGTGTGTGTGTATATGTGTGTGTGTGAGCATGTGTGTGTGTGTGTGTGTGTATGTGTGTGTGTGTGAATGCAGGCGCACGTCTGTGTGTGTGTGTGTGTGTGTATTTGTGTGCATGCCTGTTGATGATGTGTGTGAGCATGTGTGTGTGTGTGTGTGTGTGTGTATGCAGGAGCGCATCTGTGTGTGGGTGTGTGGGTGCACACTACTGTGAAATAGAGGTGTTTCATAAGAAGTGTTCAGTCAATGCATCTTCTTGTAGCTGGCATTGTGAACTGATTGCTGATTTGTGTGGGGAGATTTTACTTTGACAAGTGCTATTGTCGGGGTCCATAAAGTCTTGTGCCCTGTGGCAAGTTATTGTTTGGTCTTGTTTGGCGTCTGCCGGTAACAAATGGCAGCACCTTGTAGAGTTGTGGCCTGTCGCTAGTATCATCTTTGTCTCCAGTTTATACATAAGAGGAGCACAACCTCGCTTGGGGCAATTTGTGTGGCGTTTGAAAACGTAACTCTGATTCTGTGACTGGGTTTCCTGTGTCAAGCATTCATACAGACAGGGCTGTTACTTTGATGGACAGGTGACACGCTAGGCAAACGCTGAAGATTCCATACATTCCATTTCATACCTTTTGCTGTGGTCACTATGAGCGTGAGCTGCACCCACACAGAGAATAGGCTGCTGCACGCATGGGTTTGGGAATCCAGGTTAAGATCATGATTTTAAAAATGCCCCACTGTAGCTGCCTGGTTACTCTAGCTGTTGGCTGCAGCAACTCGAGCTGGGTAGCACTGTTTTTTTCCCCTAATAATAGTACTCGGTGACTTCGGGAACAGAGATCTGTGTGAAAATTTCGGGGGGACATATCGCCCTCAAAGTATATTATGATTACGTCCTTGCGGTAGACGGTTACTCCAGTGCCATTGGAGTCTATACCTCTGGTGGTATTAGTTCATATTAGGTTTTTTGTAACCATTGACTTGCATCCACACTGGAGACTGTTACTCCAGTGGCATAGGGTTCAGTGGCTCAGGTTCTATCAGTTCATAGCAGGGGTAGTTTGAAGGTATCTTAGCACAGCGGTTCTTAAACTGGGAGTCGGCAAGAAAATGGGGGGAGGGGTCGCGAAATGATCTGCAGTCTGATTAAGAAACATTTCTAAAAGAAACATGTTTAAACACTGGGATATAACACTAGACCTAGAAGTAGGCTTAAAAATTCAAAGTGTTTCCATAATGTTCCTCTGAAAATGAATGCTCTGTTTTTACGCAAAATCAAATCTCTACCTACCCTCTTACAATGATGAGCTCGAAGATGCTGTGTGTGTGTTTAGTGACTACCACTTTGCACCCTTCTGTTGCCACAGAAGCGCCAGTTAGGCTACACATTGGATGAGTAGTTATATAATAATAATAAATCAGATTGCCAAAGGCTGCCATTGACGTAAATGCCTTTGGTGTTGACATAGCCTAGCTCTGAGAGAGAGAGACTCTTTTTCTGCCTCCGCCACACAATGCCTATCTCGCAACATTTTCCAAAGTGAAACTATTATAATATTTTGTCAGTTGGAAAGAAGGGGGTCACGAGACTTGGCCAAAGTTTTTTCGGGGGTCACCAGACAAAAAAGTTTAAGAACCACTGTCTTAGCATATGGGAAAAGAGAGTTTGATCCTTCTCGACCAGACCTTCCTTGATGCATCGCTGTTTACAGACACATTCTGATTTCCTTTTATTTTGAATGGACCCAGTGAACATGTCCATGTAGGTGCACCTCTGGACATCAATAAGAGGCAGAGACTGACTGACCAACAACCAGCTCGTCGTCACCTCGTCCCATTACCAAAGCCTTCCATGGGGTGCTGTTTACGCTGGACGGCAAACAGCAGAGGACATACCACACACACACACAAACACAGCGTACTGCTCCTCTGCTTGTAGCCCAACAACCAGCTCGCTGTCACCCCGTCCCATTACCAAAGCCTTCCATGGAGTGCTGTTTGCACTGGACGGCAAGCAGTACAGGCCAAATACCACACACACACACACAGCATACGTTCCTCCACTGGCTCCATTAAAATTCATTCAACACCAGAGCGCCCGCTCACGCCTCTCTCTCTGGCTGAGGTTTAAGTGTCTGCCGTTTACACGCCATGTGGATAGGCTGAGTACACCGTGGTCACTGTGGTCATATTTACTGCAGATCAGCACTAAAACAAATGCAAGTGGCCTCACAACAACACCACTGCTGCAGCAGTCCGTCAAGCAAACCCACCGACAAACAAATATAGGGAAAGAACAGCTACAATACTAAGGTTTACAATGCCAACAGCTAACAATATAGTTAGCTGTTAGCATTACTACAATAGTAACAATACTACAATACTAAGGTTTACAATATTTAGCTGTTATCATTACTACAATAGTAGGCTAACGATACTACAACACTAACAGCTACAATACTAAGGTTTACAATGCTAACAGCTAACAATAGATAGCTGTTAGCATTACTACAATAATAACAATACTTCAATACTAACAGCTACAATACAGGTTTATGCTAGTACCATCAAGAGTAAACGCTAAATGTTTGACACAATATATCCTGGGTGCAGTGTTCATTTAGAATACTCCTGAATTTCTCTGGCTAACTTTGCTTCATAGCACAGTAGCTTACACCCCTCAGGCAAGTTAGACATAAAAAATGTAACATCTACAGTATAAGGAAATGTGATGGTTTTTTTTGCACACATGCTGGGAGAAAGAGAGGAGATTTCCACCATGCTGTCTTGGGAATCTTGTATCCACTCAGTCATTCACACTCAGTCATTTACTCTCTTTCTCTCTCTCTCTCTCTCTCCCTTTTACCACACAAACACACACACACACACACACACACACACACACACTCACACACACACTCACACACACACACTTGTCTGCATACTTCCAATCACACACGTGATTAAAGACATGATAAAATGCTAGCGGAAAAACAGAGAGAGGGGAGGTCAGGCGCTGATACATGCACATTTAAACACGCACACACACACAGAAACTTGAATTTCCCCTGGGGATCAATAAAGTATCTATCTATCTATCTATCTAAACAGCATACGTCAGGCGCTAAGTGATACATGTGCATACATGTAAACATGCACGCACGCACACACACACACACACACACACACACACACAGCATACGTCAGGCGCTAAGTGATACATGCGCATAAACACGCACACTAAGATTTACTCTCTGCCACTTACCTCCCTGCAAAAGCCCTTCCTCCCTCATAAAAGACAAAGAGTTAAGGAAATGACATATAACTTTTCCACTGTCCCCTCTCCCCCTCTCCCAACGCACACAATGAATTACGAAATAAAAACCAGACATGTTTAGTATCACACTGACCTCAATGTATGGTAAAAACATTGGCCTGAGCCGGCATGCCTACCCGGCTTGATTTTAATCAGGGACGAGGGACCTGCTTTTGAACAGCTTCCCATTTTTAGGTTACACGCTCTGTGGTCAAATTGCTTTCTAGTTGTTTTTTTTTCCGTCTTTGCCTTTTTATTTGGGGATAGATTTCACATGCCGAATAGAGGCATTAATGATCTATCATTTCCACTGTGTGTAGTGTTGCTTTAGAAGGGCACCAGGACATCTCTCTCTCTCTCTCTCCCTCTTTCATTGCCCCTGTCCCCCTCGTTACCTCTCTATCGTCACCTCTCTCATTAACGCTCGCTTTCTCTGGTTAACTCTCTCTTTCTCTCTCTCTTTTGCCTTTTGTCACTTTCTCATTTCTCTCTTCACCCCTTCTTGTCAGTCTCATGCTTTCTTTCTCTCTCTCTCTCTCTCTTTTTCACCTCCCTTTCTGTTAATCTAACTTTTATCCTTTGTCTCCCTCCCTCCATCCATCATTTCCAATCTCTCTCTCTCTCCCTCTCTCTTCTCTCTCCCTCTCTCACTCTCTCTCTCTTCTCTCTCCCTCTCTCCCTCTCTCTCTCTTCTCTCTCTCTTCTCTCTCCCTCTCTCTCACTCTCTCTCTCTTCTCTCTCTCTCTTCTCGCTCTCTCTCTCTCTCTTCTCTCTCTCTCTCTCTCTCTCTCGTAACCCCGCCACTTTTTATTCTCAGTTGATTCACAGCAGGAAAGAGAGATGCCAGACACCTGCCTCCTTGTCTTCTCACGTCAAATCATCAGCATTATACAGGGTTTTCAAAACATTGCTGGACGTTCTCTGTGGTGGACTTATGCAATGAAAGGACTCAAACAAGTCAGGGGTCAGAACACTCTCCCATGACAGGAGCCTCATCATCCAAGACAGGAAGAAAGCCTAGAAAGCACAAGAACATGCACTGATTTTAGAACTGTTGCTAGTGTGTGTGTGTGTGTGTGTGTGTGTGTGTGTGTGAGTGTGTGTGTGTGTGTGTGTGTGTGTATGTGCATGTGTGTGTGAGTGTGTGCGTGTGTGTGTGTGTGTGCAGTGTTGTATAAAGTACTAGAAAGCAATACTTGAGTAAAAGTACAAGTATCGTACTAGAAAAAGACTTTGGTAGAAGTGAAAGTTACCTTTTAGAATATTACTTAAGTAAAAGTCTTAAAGTATCTGATATATACAGTACTTAAGTATCAAAAGTAATTTTCTGATATTTAATGTACTGAAGTAAAAGTAAAAAGTAAAAAGCAAGCGGTTTTATTTTGAACTTTTATTGTAAACTTTATTTTGGCTTTCTTATAGTATAAAGCATATTCAGGGTTCCCATATCTTCTTAATCTCACTTAAAATCACATTATTTTCTAGGACTTTTCAGGCACAATTCTCTTAAGTTCAAAGAACAAACAGCATATTTTTAGAGCTGACGTCAAAAAAAAAACAGAAACAGAAATTTCACTTTTGTATGAACTTCAGGTAAAAATGAAAAATAAATAACTTATTTCTTTAAAAAAAAAATGACCTGCTGGTAGGAAGAACATTTTGGTCATGTGGTATGAGCATTTCTAGGGCTTACTCCCCAGGTCACCATCTCACTCTCTCACACGCACACACACACACACACACACACAGGCCACCTATGTCCAGCAGCTACTAATATGCCAGTCATTAGTTGAAACTGAAAAGGTGTTCATCTTCAAAAGAAGCTTGTTTTCAAAGTTGCCAGAATTCAGTGCCTGGGAGTTTCAGGCCCAAGACTGGCCAACATTTTACATAGTGGTGGAAATTGGATAAATTAATTAAATTTATTAATAAAAAAAAAAAAACATTTTAGCTCTTACTATCCTGTAGTTTTTATTAGTACCATGGTTCAACAAATGTGTCATAATAATAATAAACCACAAATGTGTAATAATAATTCACTTCAACTGAGAAGTTAACAAAAAATATTCCACTATTCCACAAGTTAACAAAAACAGAAAGAAAGAAAGAAAGAAAGAAAGAAAGAAAGAAAGCCTTTGAAATGTAGCCTATCCCACGCTTCCACAAACAGACATATTGACTGTTGAATGTATAGGCTATATGTTTTTTGCATGGGTAGGCTATATTGTTGTTTGGTGATTTAGCCTACTCCTTTACTACACCCTTATCTGAGCAAACAAGGCATACAGGTTTATCATGTAGGGTAATTGCTCTTTCTTACATTAAATAACTTTAATTTATCCTCTCTACTTGTCCCTGTAGTCATGGCCTCCTCATCACTAATTTCGGGCTCATCATTTTCACTGGTCGACTGGTTGATCTGCTGCTCAGTCTCTCCTGGCCTCTTTCTACCATCCGTCCTTCCTGACGCTTGTGTCGGCTCGGCTATCCATATCTGAGAAAACATTTTGGAAAAAACGGGCTATATGAACCCAACCGACTCTTTTTGGGAGGGGAGAACTCCCTCGCGTAGGCTACAACCCATGCAGAGGCATTGCATTGGTGTCATGCACAGAATGCGGAACGTGTCCTACTTTAAGAAAAGATAGACTAACGTGACAAATGTCAATATTTTGCCCAAAAGTGAAGCGGCCCACCGGGAATTCTCCCGATTACCTAATCCGGGCCTGATTCAGTCTTACTCTTCTTGGACTGAAGACAAGTCCTGCGATGCTAAATAGCCTTTCTCAGGCCGCAGAGGCAGGTAGCGGAGTGTTTAGCTTCACAGAAGCTGCCAATGTACAGAAACCTTTTTTGCAAATACGGCCACGGGTGTATGACGTTCTCTTCACCACTACCCTGTTCACCGAGTTCACCACTATCGTCGGGGTGGTCGTCTATGATAACGGGAGGTCCTCCAGTAGGTGCTCGTGCTTCCATGGCGGTTTCAGTTGTGCGTCCTCC
>NC_055977.1:4775212-4790212 GCF_018492685.1 Alosa sapidissima | reverse complement strand
CTCTAGCAGAAAGCCCCAAATGCAATTTTACACACTGTATGCTCCATCGCAAAGTGCTTGTGGCTAAAATAATTATTAGGATTAGCTTAATGTATTTTTACATTTTCCGTAGTGTTGTCGATGGGTTTAATAACACATCAAGGGGGTCCTTGGCCAGAACCTAGTAGTATTTGGGGGGCCTTGTCGTGGAAAAGTTTGGGAACCCCTGTTATAGCCTACAACTTCTTTTGGCCCCAACAGCGATAGCATGGATAGTTAGCTTGTTTACAGTTGATTTTATTGTTGCGAACCCTGCCTCCAGGCTCAACCATCGTCCTACTATGGTTGTTATAGTTACCATTCATAAGCATTGATATGAAACGGCGATTAAACTTTTTTTTACCAGATCTACTTCATAGGTGTCCCGTTATTCAGAATTAAAAGCCACCCCGCCAGCCAATCAGAAAAGAGTATTTCTTCTCCCCGGGTGATAATGTAGGTTAATGAATCTGGGGGCTGGGAGTCTAGGGGATGGTCAGATGGGTGGATTAGCTGAGACTTTTGGTCCATCTTAGCAAATATAGGAAGCCTACAGAGATGGAAGAACATGAGACTTTTGGTCCATCTCAGCAAATATAAGATGCCTACAGAGATGGAGAGGACAAGGTTTTGTTTTGCTTCAAGTGTTAATTTCCATTTGGGTGTGAATCTGTCACTTCATGTAGGCCTGCCACGTTGCCATGGATTCTTCCCCTAGTATTTGTATATTGGGTAGTTTTGGAGCCAATTGAAGCATGGCATATGTGTGTGTGTACAGTAAGTGTGTGTGTGTATGTATGTACTGTATGCATGTGTGTTTGTGTATATGTGTGTGTGTATGCATATATGTTTGTGTGTATGTGTGTGTGTGTGTGTGTGCATGTGTATTTGTGTGTATGTGTGCATGTGTGTGTGTGTGTGTATGCATGTGTGTTTGTGTACTTGTGTGTGTGTGTGTGTGTGTTTGTGTGTATGTGTGTTCGTGTGCATGTGTGTGTGTGTGCATGCATGTGTGTTTGTGTGTATGTGTGCGTGTGTATGTGTGTTTGTGTGTATGTGTGCGTGTGTGTTCGTGTGCATGTGCGTGTGTGTGTGTGTGTGTGTGTGTGTGTGTGAAGCTCAGTAGAGAGCCCACTGAGGGGAAGAGATGATCCGCCCAGTCGGGTCATGTGTGGAGGCAGCTGTGGCCAAACACAGCACATTCCTCCGGCTCCAGGCATTCCAGGACTCACACTATTTGTTTAGCAAGTAGGCCCTCCATTCTTCAAAAGGACTGATTGTATCTCTCCCCCAAAATTGGTGGGTTTCAACGTATAGAAAAGCAGCAAATGTGAAGGGGCAGTAGGGTCTGGCTCATTTCAAGGCGAGCAATCTGACACCATCTCCAGATGAAAATTCAGTTCCCCTCCTATTTCTCACTCCGCTTTCTCCATCTTGATTTGGCAAAGGACGCGCTGAAGACACTGGCTCATTTTTCCACATTGTGCGGAGGATCGGCCTAACGTGATGAGGTTAACGACGGGAGCCATAAACCACTGTCCCACAAAAGTGTCTCGAAAATCTGTGGTCAGCAACGGGCCAATCGCTATCTCAGAGACGCGTCGATGACACGGTCATAAGTCTCAACGAGACAGGTGGCTGTGGAAGGCCTCGTTATTCCGCTTTAAAAAGTGAAATTAAAATCAAGTTGAAAAGTTCAACAAGTTCACCATTTTGAGTTCTCCTCTTTTTTTATTTTTTGCAAATGTTAAACTTTGGCAAAAGAAACAACAACAACTAAAAAAAAAAGTCTAAAACAAAAAGCGATAGAGTTTCTGTCTGTGTGTGGGTGTGTGTGTGTGTGTGCTTGTCCTGGGTCAATCTAGATTTGAATCTCCACACGAGGAACAATGGCACGCCGTGTTTGTCCAGGCGTGGCCTGCGGCGTGTAAATTAGAGCTGGGCACGGTGAACAAAGGCCTTGGGGCTCCCCGCGCAGGAACCCGGGGGACGGCACTCATAAAAATGGTAAACGGCGTCCCCTCTCGCGTCCCCTCTCACCCCTCCTGCGGACGGGAAGAGACCTCCAGGGGTGGCATCCTGTGGAGGGCGACGCGTTTGCGGAGTGACCGCACCGCGCGAGGTTGCTGTAGTGACGGGCGGGATGTGAGGGGTGGCGGGGGGGGGGGGGGGTTACATAGAGCTGTGGTGTGTGTGTGGGGGGGGTCTGGTATGTGTAGGTGTGTGTGTGTGTGTGTGTGTGTGTGTGTGTGTGTGTGTGTGTGTGTGTGTGGTGTCTGGTATGTGTACTATACGTGTGTGTGTGCGTGTGTGTGTGTGTGTACATTTGTGTGTGTGGGTGGTGTCTGGTATGTGTACGGGTGTGTGTGTGTGTGTGTAAGTGTGTGTGTGTGTGTGTGGTGTCTGGTATGTGTACGTGTGTGTGTGTGTGTGTGATAATATTTACTCCCGATGAGGAGGAAGGTGGAGAAAAAGGGCTTCCCGTTCACTTCCTTTCCCATGTCGCACCCAGCCGAGCATACACACACACACACATACACACACATGCACACGCATAAACACACAAGTGCATGTCCACACACACACACACACTCTCACACACACATTTGACTTAAACATGCACACAAACAGACTTGCTCACTGGAACAGATAAAGGGAGAACATGTAAAAACCAGTGCTGTCAGTTAAACGTGTTATTAATGGTGTTAACGCAAATCCATTTTAACGGAGTCAATGTTTTTATCGCGAGATTAACTCATTGAATGCCAAGCTGTTTTCCGGAGCTTTGTCCTAGAGTGCCAGCAATCTAGACCATTGTTGATGATTTTTGTACAGCCACAGCATATTCTGTGTTATAGCTATGAACACATACAATAGCTCGATTAAAAGGTGAGACTTTAAGCTCTCGGTGGGTGCAAACGTTTCTACACGCCTCTGTTCCTGAGAAATCCCAAGCTAAACAGTGGCTAGTTTTCATCAAAATCACTGTTTTTTTCTAGAAATGGAGATATAACGTTTTTCATGAAATATGTGTTGCCTGTTACTTACTTGTGTAAACTTTCCGGGAAGTGATCAGCGAGACCTGTCGAGACTGCCACCTAGTGATTAGCAAAAAGGGCCTGGTTTTGACCTGACGTGCATGCGTCACTGATTCGACCCAAAGCGCCAACCGAGTTATGATAAAATGTCCAGATAAAATGTCCAGATTGTGCGTTTTCATGAGATTCACGATCGTCATATATTTCATTTCAATTCATCACAGAGTTCCCAAAATCACATATAAGGTGTGTTAGAGTGTCTAGTTTCGCAATTTAAAAAAAAGCTAAAAACGTAATATTACGTTTTTGGCACTCAACGCATGGCACTCAGTGAGTTAACCCTTTAGGCGCCAGAGGTTTTTTTCCGAAACGATCAATTTTGACATCTTCATTTCAAAAGGCTATATCTTAAAAGTGATAAGAGATAGAGACTTTCTGTAAATTAGAGAAATATTAAGGATGACCCAAAGTTTATGTAGAGATTAAATGTGTATATCTAATTTGCATATTATGACGTATGGTGGCGGCCATCTGGGATTATAGAATTTTCATGAAAAATTGCATGTTTGAATGATAAAATGCACCACTTCTTTTCCCCCCAAAATGTCCCTCACCTTCTGTATGCTATATTGCACAATACTGAATGCTCAGGTAAATAGTAAGTAGTGAACAAACTGTGTAAATCATTACTAATAAATGGCAGAAACAAGCCAAATGCATGTAGCGGTAGACTGGCCTTTTGCTGTAGAGATTTTCCATTTACTACATACACTCTGATTCCATGTATGGGGCACATAGATATTATTCAGATGACACACAAACACAAGTAGACAAGACCTGTTTAGTTCAAAAGCTCATTTGCCACGGCAAGGCACAGATCAGGAGTGAGATGACGAGACAAGACAAGAGACAATGTTAGTATTTTTTTTTTCTTTTTGTTGTTTTTGTTGATGTTTTTTTGTTTTTTTTCTTAGCTGACAAAGACACACACATCACAAGCACATGAACACACAAAAAGGAACACATAGTGTATGTCCTAAATGATCAGGGAAATAGATAGCAAATCAACAGTGTAAATCATTACTAATAAATGGCTGACATTGTTTTTTTGTATGTAGCAGGCCTTTTGCTGTAGAGATGACTCCCTATCCCTATCCATACAGGGTCGGCATTCCCATCATCTTGTGATAGACTTTGTATGACCTAATGTGTGTGTGTGTGTGTGTGTGTGTGTGTGGGAGAGGGAGAGGGAGAGAGCGTGTCACTTCAACCTCATCTAACATACCCAGTGGCATTAGACAAAGGCTCCACCACGTTACTGTCGCCGCGATTGCGGAGAGGCACACGTTCAGAAGACAGAAGCTAGCGCTATGGACATTAGGCTACCTCCAGCCTCGTTTGCCACACCACTAACACCCTGCTAACTTCCCGATGAACACTCTGAACCTGTGAAACATTATTCCCACCAGTGACATTGGGCAAACGATTCAACGTTTGTGCTTGGTGTAAGCTAAACTATGGAGTAAATTCTCACTTTGTCCAGCTGCATCATTGCAAGGCAGGGACACATCTGAAGCCTCACTAAACGAATCACCGTCATTTTCTGAAGGCAGATACTCCCCTTCAGAATCAGGGTCCGCGAATAGAAGACCCAACACTTCATTTCAGGTAAACTTTTTTGATGCCATTAGACGATAATCTAATGCAAATACTCGCTGACGTTGACAATATCGCTCTGATAAAATAGCTCACACGCACACTAGCTCCGGTATTGCACTGCAGCTGTAGCGCGAAAGTTTTGTTTAAAGCATGACTTTTTTCCGACTCGGGATGACGTATGACATGTCTGCCATCTAGTGGAGTGGAGGTCTTGTCGACTAAAGTCGACTGTGGCGCCTAGAGGGTTAACGTTGCGAAGTTTTTTTTCACATGCTGTTGCAAAAACTAGTAAACTACAACACCACACCGGATCTAGCTAGACTGGAAACAAAACAACAGGCACGCTGTACACACTTGCTTGCGCACAGGGCTTGCGAAGCCTGCCAAAGAGTAGTAGGCTAACTACAGAAATTCAGCGATTAATCGTGATTACAAAAATGAATCGTTTGACAGCCCTAGTAAAAACTACACACAGCCATGGGATGGGAGCACACAATGGCAGCGTTTTGACGTCCACTATAAGAGTCTTGTGACAAAACTGTGCTAAAGGATGGTGAGTATCTGTCCTCCGAGTGGATGTGTTTTCTCCTGAGGAAATCTTAAAGGAGGAAATAAGAGTTTTCACCCTTTTAGGAAACAAGATTAAAGGTTTAGTCCTTAATTACGGTCCAGCACACGTTTTTGTTAAGGAAACAAGTTAAAGGTGAGGTCCTTCATTACAGTCCAGTGCACATTTTCGTTCAATTCAGCAAATTTCTGCTCTGTGTACTCTGAATGTTCTTTCTCTAAACAACAGAGACTAACAGAGAAATAGAGAAACAACAACAACAACGTTATGTGTACACCTGTGTGTGCCCACACTCCTGCCACTGTAAAATGGGAAACAAAGTTTTCCCAGTTGGTGCACTGCACTGTTCTAGCCAATCAGGTTGAGTTGAGTTGGTGCACTGCACTGTTCTAGCCAATCAGGTTGAGTTGAGTTGGTGCACTGCACTGTTCTAGCCAATCGGGTTGAGTTGAGTTGGTGCACTGCATTGTTCTAGCCAATCGGGTTGGTGCACTGCACTGTTCTAGCCAATCAGGTTGAGTTGAGTTGGTGCACTGCGCTGTTCTAGCCAATCGGGTTGGTGCACTGCACTGTTCTAGCCAATCGTTGAGTTGAGTTGGTGCACTGCACTGTTCTAGCCAATCAGGTTGAGTTGAGTTGGTGCACTGCACTGTTCTAGCCAGTCGGGTTGGTGCACTACACTGTTCTAGCCAATCAGGTTGAGTTGAGTTGGTGCACTGTTCTAGCCAATCGGGTTGGTGCACTGCACTGTTCTAGCCAATCAGGTTGAGTTGAGTTGGTGCATTGCACTGTTCTAGCCAATCAGGTTGAGTTGAGATCAAACCCCTTCGGTCGGCACCCTAGAGGAGAGGAGAGATCCGTCGACGAGACAAAGAAGAGCCGGCAGGGTCATGCGGGAGGACATCCTCGAGCAGACTGAACGAGTCTGCACAGAGACAAGGTGATGACGGGGTCAGTAAGTGCTTGGCCGTGTGACAGCCAATGGTCTCACCCCGGACAGAAAACAATACCAGCGCCTTGGCGCGAGTCTCCGCGCGCCTGTCAACATGTGTTGAGATATATGTACGTGTGTGTGTGTGTGTGAGGGTGTGTGATTGGGTGCTCCGTTAGATCCTCCAGCAGCGTTGTGCTGCGCTGCGCTATGCTGCATCCACTCCAGACGATTGGCTGTAATTTCCTGTCTCACTACAAATGAAAGCCTCCCTGGCATGGCGATGAAAGAGGGAGGGAGCACTTTGGAGAAGAAAGAGAGAGAGAGAGAAGCAGACAGAGAGCAGAAGAGAGAAGGGAGGGATGGGGTTCACCAAAACAAACTTAGATGGGGGACATTAATCCCTCTCTCTCTCTCTCTCTCTCTCTCCTTTTTCTTCTCCATAACACAATGCTGACAGAAGTAGAAGAAAATAAATACAGGGTGTAACATCTCTACTGCGGAGGGTCTATGCGGGAAAACACATAATAATCATGATTTCTGATTTTTTATTCTTCATTCCAGGCAAACAAACCAAGAAACAAATAGAACAGAGGAGCCAAAATGCTTCAGAATTAGAGATAGTGCAGTGTGTGTGTGTGTATATGTGTGTGTGTGTGTGACGTCTCCTCGCCAACCCAACGGTGGAAATGTGCTCAGGGCTCTCCCGTACAGAATGGAAGAATTATCCGCGGCCCACAGCTGGGACCAGTTACCCTGGCTCCCCGCGCGCCACAAATGCTTGTATTTCGACGTGGAACCGCAAGTTTAGTATTTATGATGAGAATGTCTTAACTGAGAGTCACGGAGCGCAGTCAAACAATCATCTGAGATGCGCAGACCAGGCACTGCACTGTATGAGGCCAGGCAGAGTGGTGAGGCAGGCCGGCGACAGACGAGACGAGACGAGACGAGACGGGCTCTCTTATCCCAACGACAAGCTCACACTAAAGCCGCAACCTGATTGCTTAATAATTCAATCAATTATCTAATCAATCAATTTGAAAAAAGCTGGCTTAAAAACTCAACATCATATACCCTCCTCCCAGAAGGCACTGTTCGAAGTGTATTGTTCGAGGTGCAACGCGACAGTGGACGTTTGTGTTCTTGTGTTCCTCTGGACATTATCTCACGACCAGGCCGGCTGGCCGGTTCGTAACATGATGCGTTCATTTTCCAGGCGCACAACAGAGCGTCTCCTGACATCTCCTCCTCCGCTGCTGTTGCTCGTCTCAATTAGGCAGCGCCCTCAGAAGTCCTCCCAGCGTCTTAGTCGCAACGAGCAGAAACAAGCTCCCTGGTGTGTTTCAAACTGCAGTGGAGTTTCCATCGGGGAGTGTTTCTTTTGCCCGCGTCTCACTTCAGCTTACTTCGGTTACTGTAACTGAATTTAGTCACACTGGAGGGAGAGTGAATGTTAGCGGGAAACACGATGACTGGCGCTGGCGAGACAAAGGTGATTTATTCATGATTCAGGCTTTCCCTATTCAGGGAAAGTGAATCATTTTACTATGACACACGTGGTGCCCTCAGCAGTGATACACATTGAAGTGTCGAGAAGTAAGCTGTTTACTGTAACACATGCGGCCCTATAATTTAAATGATCTTCAGTTTCAATTGGTATGGGGGCTGCATTATTAAAATGGAACATTACACATGTCTCATGGCACTTTACAGAGTGTTAGACAATCAGAGAAAAGAAAAGAAGGCCCATGGGAAAAGGGCGAGGAAAAACTCCCTAGAATTGGAGAAACAGTGCATATAGGAAGAGGCCTTGAGCAGATCCACGACTCAAGGGATTGAATAGTTTAATGTGACACATGGTCTGAATGGTGTCACTTCCGCATTATGGACAGAGCAGAGTTAGGTGGAAAGTAGATGCTTTTACTGTTCCACATGGTCCAGAAACGCTGACACTTTTTTCTTACAGTGCAGCGGAATCTGGAGATCATCTGGAGCAATCTATCGGATTGATTCCAGGATCTTATCGGATTGATTCCAGAGTCACCGACTTTATGTGACTATATTGAGGTTTAACTTTTTTTTTCATGGAAAGAGTCAATTTGCCAAAAAAGGTATCTCCATTTTTACGAACTTTCATAAATCATGTTTTTTTCTGCCCTTTCTTTTTAAACAGAGGATTCCAAGTAATATCATTCAAAATACAGTTGGGTGGTTTCGATTAAGTAAAAAAATCACCAGGAATGCAATATATAAAATATAAACATGATTTATGAAAATTCATTTAAAAATTAGATATCTGATTTTTTTTCTTCTTTTTTCTCAATGAACTCGTTTTGTTTCTGCTCCATCTCGGACTGTTGCTTCCAACTGAACCCATTTGGAAATGAGAGCAGTGAGTTTCTGGGAGGAACATGGCCTCTTGTAGGAGTTCTCTCCCCCCCCCCCCCCCCTTCCCTCCCTGTTGAGGAGTGGGAGAAAGTGGATCCGGTGCTTATAGTGGTGGAGGCGGCTGCCAAGTGCAGCCTGTGGAATGAGCCTAGGCATCCAGGGTTTTCCTGTGGTCGCTCCACATTCACCATCCTCCATTAGAGCACAGCAGAACAGAGCACAGCACAGCACAGCGCAGAACAGAGCACAGCACAGCACAGCACAGCGCAGAACAGAGCACAGCACAGCACAGCACAGCACAACACAACACAGCACCGCAGAACAGGGCAGAACATCTCTCTCTGTTTCTCTCTCTCTCTATCTTTCTCTCTCTCTCTCTCTCTCTCTCTCTCTGTCAATCTCTCTATTTCTTTCCATCTCCCACTTCCTCTCCTTCTCGGCCTGTTTCTGTCTCTCTCTCTCCCTCTTTCTACCAGAGTAACTTGACCAGTGGTGTCTGTAAGGTTAACATTGGACTCCTCCCATGCATACAGTATATTGGTATTGCTGTTGTTATGGCCTTAAAGCTTGTATGAGCCATTTCAGGCCCAAAAAAGGCCCAAACATACACATCACATTCATCTAATCTTTCCTAACGATTCGCTAGCTGCCTGCCCCACAAGCAGGTTGTCAAAAAAAAAAACGTCTCTGTAGGCAGTCTAGGCTCCGAGATCTGTACACAAAAACAATTGCTACCAACAAGGGTTGGCAACCCCTCAAAAGCAAAATAAAGTGTTTCAACCAATAACCGACGAGATGCCCGTTTAGGAGAGTTTTAATTGCACGAGAGGGAGGGGGAGGGAGTAGCGAGCTAGCTCTCTGTTTTGTTTGAACATCAACAGAAGTGACGTAATCCCGCTATAGCTGATACAACCTTTAAGGCTTGTTTATATGCATATTACACCATTTTTTTTGTTTGGCATACATATCATGAGCACTGTCTGGAAGTGTCCATATTGATATTGTTGTTGTGGAATGAGGTCATGAGAGTTTAAGTCATTTGTACACGTGTGTTTTCTTTTACTCCGCCGACAGATGCTTTTGGCCCCAAACGTTTGGCAAATGTACAGATGTGTTTCCCAAAACCAATTCAGATAACGAAGCTGAAGGCTGAGCGGTGAAGGATTTAGAAATAAGAGCATGAAGCACAAAAATAAACAAACAAACACACAAAGACATATATGACATAAGAAATGAATTTGAGATGCCTGATATTGCACACACGTGTTACTATCCGACGGTGTGGGGACAGAGGGATCCACAGAAGGAAACAACGCAGGATGAAAAAAAAAACATCCACTTCCACATCTGTCTGAGAGCAACATCCACATCCACCTCTGTTTGAAAGCATCTATCCATCCACTTCCACATCTGTTTGAGAGCATCTATCCATCCAGTGACTGTTTGTACGGGGAGGGTAACATTGTACAGGATCCTAACTGAATTGCATATCACACTCACACACACACACACACACACACACACATACACACACACACACACACTCCTTTTTCTCTCGCATCATATAAGATCCTAAGTGAAGCGCATCTCAGTGTGTCCAGAGCCTCTTCGTTTCAGCTTGGCCTGAGCAACGTACACACACACACACACACAGAGACACACACACACGTTTCAGTTTGGCCTGAGCAACATACATCTGGGAACAACTTTGAGCTCCTCGACTCTCTCTCTTACTCACTCTCACACACATACACACACACACACACGCACACACACACACACTAATGCGCACAAAGATGTGAGTGTTTTAGTACTGTACAGTAAACACACGTGGTCGTCTCCAGCTGTCTATACGCCGGCCGCTCGTCCCCCCTCCTCGTTTCCCAACGAGGGCCGTGTGCGCGGGGCTGCTCCCCGAAGCGCAAGATAGAGCGTCTCACGTTTCCAGCTCCAGACAGTCCGGAGATTGATGACCACCGTCCCTCCACTTCTCCTCCGTCTCCATGTTTGTTCTACCGCAGCCAGATGAGAATAATAGAGGGGCCAATTATTTCGGACCAGTGACCTCACCCTGATTGCCAAGGTCCCAACCCCCCGGTGCGACAATCGCCATGGAAATGAATCCGCTGGACAGAGATGGCCGTTGACGGCGCCTTCTTTAACAGAGTGGAGCGAGTGGAAAGAGAGCGAACTTTCTCAGGAGTGGGCCGTGACCCCGAGTCTTGACCTGAAACGCTCCACTCCCACGATGTTCTGGAACATATAAAATACCTCCCAGCGGGTCGCGTTATAATGCATATAAAAGCTTGGACCTCGTGGTCACTGAACATAGAGAGAGAGTGCGGGTGTGCCAGGTCCACAGACATATTTCTGACTCCCTTTCGACCCACAAGGTCAGTGAGATGTTTAAAGAGAGAGAGAGAGAGTGAGAGAGAGAGAGAGAGGGGCTGCTGAGAGATTTACCATAGGAGATATGACTTAGCTGCAGAGAAGTAACATTTGAACACGCCAACTTTCCTGTGATGGATGGAGCAGATTAGGGCCAAATTTGTCAAAGCTCTACTCTGGAGTCATATGGGTGGCACTTTACCGCAAATCAGGTTTCCCTTGGGTTAAGACCTGGACTACAAGCTTTTTTCAATGGAAATCTCCATTGACGTTTTCTTAATCTACGACTATGCTTAATCCATGTATAAGAAAATGGCTTTTTATATGTCTTATTGTTTTCCTCTGGAAAATCAGATCAGAGAAGGTAACAGGAATGGAAAGTGTGTTTGCACCATTGTTTTTCAAAAATGTGAGGTTCTGCCAGGGCTGTAGTCAAGACCACCTTTGTCGAGTCCAAGACAAGTCCAAGACCAGGACTAGTCGAGACCAAGTCAAGACCGAGTCCAAAGAGGTTCGAGTCCAAGACAAGACCGAGTCCAAAAAGGTTCGAGTCCGAGTCAAGACCGAGTCCAGGATAGGAAAAAAGTCTTATGCATGACAGTATCAAGACAATCATTTTGGGTTATTATTATTATTATCTAAAAGCAAAAACAGTGTGAACACACCCAGGATTTGTAAGTGTAGCCATTCCCCTTCTCCAATATTATTATAGGGCTGTCAAACGATTCAAAATATATATTTTGAAATGAATTAATCTCGATTAACCGCAATTAAAAAGTTCCTAAAGACTAAAGCTTCTTAAATGGCATATTAAATACAGCATAAATCACAAAATTAATGAGTAACCACAAAGGTAAAAGTAAAACACTTTTATATTATTTAAATGATAATACTGACACAGTAATTGTGTTTTTAAGTATTAATTTCTTAAGAAATACTACACATTTGATGCTGTTTAACTCATTTGTAAATGGTGCACTGTCACTTTAAGCCCATTGTGGCCACGTTCTCATAATGATCTTTTTTTTACCAGCTCCATTGAAATATAGCCTATAGCTAGTACACAAGCTCTAATATTGTTTGTACCACATGTATTGTACAATATTAACAATGATAAGCATGATATTAAGTTGGTATAAACAGTTTTCATTCCTTTGGAAATAGAAGCATGTAACGACATGATGCTAGCTAGACATTTTCTGTTTGCAATTAAAAGTGAATGATGAGCCTGAGCCAGTCACCTAGCTATCTGAATGGAATGTGTTTCAATCGGCATAATATGTGCTTCATGTAAACAAATTATTGAAGACTTCAAGACTCACCAGTTCCATTACACAAAGGCAAAGACAACTCTTCATATTTTTGTCCATTTTTCAAATCACAGTGAGTGCAGCCTACATGTCATACATGTTTATAACTGGTCAGTAGTGGAAATCGGATAAATCCGCAATCTCCTCTAACCTCGTCTTTGTTGCCTTCCTTTTATAAGTTTCTTATATTAAAAAGGAGATATCAATTATCATCAACAACGACAAGCCAGCTGGAGCCTGCCAATCGTTTTCTCTCCTTCGTGTGCGCTCAGACGCGCTCTCAATTAAATGGAGTACGTTCAAGTTGGATCTTAATGGAGAGGACCCGAAAAGTATCGTCTTTATGTAACTGTTGCTGTTGGTGGATTTTGACATTGTAAACGTTATCTAACAAGAGTGAAAAGCAGTTTGCAGTAAAGCTACTATTTGGCTAAATGTTGGTTCCTCTTTATCTTCAGCTAACTCCACAGACAGTAAAATAAACTCTCAGGCTTGCGGTTTTAGGTTTTGCGGCTTCCGTTACGTGACATCAGCCCCCCACAAAGGTAAACACTATTGAGTGTTTTGTAACGCATTATGTATTTCAAAATGAATCGCGGCGATTAACACGTTAATTTTGATGGCCCTAAAGACACCTGGACTCGGTCGAGACCAAAAGCCATATTTGGCAAGACCAGTGGCCGAGACCGAGACAAGACCAAGTCCAAATACTAGCGAGTCCGAGACAAGTCCGAGACCATAGAAAAACGGTCTCGAGTCCGGACTCGAGTCCAAGACCGGACTCGAGTACTACAGCCCTGGGTTCTGCCTATGCATATTAAAACGCAAATCCATACTCTTGAAACTGAAACGAGGACAGCAACAGTTCCAAAATGAAGTGTTGCACATTAACATGTACACGAGATAGTAGAGTGCCTGGCAGATGTATTCCTCCAAGTGTTGTCTGTTCTCACTGTGTTCTAAATGTGTTCCTCTGTCCTGCGTTCCTACATCCATTCTAGATGTGTTGATTCTAGATGTGTTGATTCTTGATGTATCCATTCTAGATGTGTTGATCCTTGATATGTCTGTTCTTGATGTTCATCCTGGATTTGTCTATTCCAGATGTGTCTGTTCTACATGTGTTGATGGTTTCTGTTCTAGATGTGTTGATTCTGTGTTGATTCTAAAAGTTTCTGTTCTAGATGTGTTGATTCTAGATGTGTCTGTTATTGATGTGTTGATTCTAGATGTGTTGATTCCAGATGGGTCTGTTATTGATGTGTTGATTCCAGATGGGTCTGTTATTGATGTGTTGATTCTAGATGTGTCTGTTCTTGATGTGTTGATTCTAGATGTGTCCGTTCTAGATGTGTTGATTCTAGATGTGCTCATCCTGGATTTGTCCATTCCAGATGTGTCTGTTTTAGCTGTGTCCATCTCAAATGTGTGTGCAGGTCCATCACGTGTCTGCTGTTTGGACGGTTGCCCTGCGTGCGTTTGCTTTGGCCTGTGCTGTCCGCACGGCTGTAGGTAGCAGTCAGCCACGCTCTGCTTTGCTCTGAACCCCACTTCGCCCTCGGCGGGGTACCCCTCCGCGTCCGCGTCCACCAACAACCGCCCGCTCCACTTGTCTATGTTGGCACGCCATGTGTATGTGCTTTGGCATCTCCCAGAGACCTGACCTGGCCGCAGAGGCATTTCCCTACAGCCTCCCTGGCCTGTGCCATCTGGATGTCCAGTCCAAACACACACGCACGCACGCACACACACACACACACACACACACACACACACACACACACACACACACACACACACACACACACACACACAGCAGCAGCAAAGCCCCTAAAGCTCCCCAGTTTCTTTGTAAATACACAAAAGCTGTTGGTATGCTGCTTAAAACCATGTGCTGGGGGAAAATAAAACGTGCTAATTCTGAAACAGCAACAACAATTCTTTAACCCTTGTGTTGTATCAGGGGTCAACATTGACATGCCACTATGTTTAACAGCTTAGAAACACCCCTAAATGGTCTGATTTCTTGGAATTTGAGGACCTGCATGTCCCCAAAATTAGAAGTCAAAGATTGCTTTTGTTCATAATATACACCTACATACACACACAGAGAGATTAATTGGGAGTTTGGGGGTAGGTGGTGAGGGGAATTAAAGCCTCTTCCTCTGTGCAGGCAAGGAGTGTGTGTGTGTGTGTGTGTGTGTGTGTAACACAGTGTGTAACAATGCACACCACAGGCCCCAGAGTTCTCTGTCTCCTCCTCTCCCTCCCTCCTTCTCTGGCGTCGTAGCGTGAGGTGGCCAACGGAACAGCAGCGGGAGCGTGAGGTGGCCAACGGAACAGCGGCGGGAGCGTGAGGTGGCCAACGGAACAGCGGCGGGAGCGTGAGGTGGCCAACGGAACAGCGGCGGGAGCGTGAGGTGGCCAACGGAACAGCAGCGGGAGCGTGAGGTGGCCAACGGAACAGCAGCGGGAGCGTGAGGTGGCCAACGGAACAGCGGCGGCGGGCAGCGGCGGGCAGCGGCGGGCAGCGGCGGGAGCCAAATCACATGGCGCAGACAGACAGCGTGTGTGTGCGTGCGTGTGTGTGTGTGCGCGTGTGTGTGTGCGTGCGTGTGTGTGTGTGGGTGTCTTCCCCCCGGCGTCTGAGCCTCTCCAAAGGGGAAGGCGCGGGATGAGCCTGCACATGCTAAATGC
>NC_055977.1:4742712-4765212 GCF_018492685.1 Alosa sapidissima | reverse complement strand
ATAAAGTGTTGATTAAAATAAAGTCCTCTGCAATGTCTGCAGCAAGGAATTTGCATATCACCGGAGTTCGTCAACTCTAAAGTCGCACATCAATGCAAAGAAATAGTGTTGACACTGAGGGGAGTGTTCATTTATTTTCATTGTGTCCCCTAGGTTATATCTGTGGCCTGAAATGTTTTGTATGTTAAAAAAAAACTTCTTCCCGAAGCACTTTTGAATTTATTTCCTCAGCATATTAGGTCATATCATAGATTATTATGGCCATTATTTGAACAGTGAAAGTAATAATAAAAGTATTTTTGAAATTTAATGTCACTAATGCTGATTATGTAATGATTCATTTGAATTTAAATATTTAAAATACTTTCACAGCAAAAATTATATATGCGATTAATTTAGATTAATTAATCACAGAGTATGTAATTAATTAGATTATTTTTTTTAACCTTCTAACACTGTTCTGGTCAAAAATGACCGATTTACACATTCCCTGTACCATAAATATGGCATTTTTCATCAAATTGCCTCAAGACTCTATGATATCCTTCACAAAAGGCATTTGAACATTCTCAATCTTTGGGACGTTACATCAACCAAGAGCAACCTAGCAGTGAGTGCAGCGCATACCGTGTACAATGTGATAGCTCCTTAAGACATCTCCATACATGCACTCCTACAAATAAGAGCAATTAAAACTGTACGGTCAAATTTGACCGCGAACAGTAAATTAAGGGGGGGTAGCAATGAACAGTGTTTAAAGGTTAATCGATTGACAGCCCTAATACATACATCTGAGCTGTGGCCTTGGCGAACTCTCTCTCTCTCTCTCTCTCTCACACACAGACACACACAGACACACACACACACACACCAAAATCATTAAAGCTGAGCTTACAGAGAATACTTTGGCTTAATTTTCCAAAACATAAAACTTAATGAGGCAGAAGAACATCTAGGAAAATCTATAGGGTGTGTTTCTGGCAGAAAGACAAAGAGAGAGAGAGAGAGAGGGAGAGAGAGAGGGAGAGAGGGAGGGACGGATAGATGGAGGGAAACACAGAATCAAACCACCATGAACCAAAACAAATCATTCCATGCCATCATTTGTGTACACTGGCATTTTCTGAGTGAAAAGCAAGCCGTTGTGTGTGAGTGTGTGTGTTTGTTTAAAGAGCGTGCCTGTTCATGGCAGTTCATGCCATTCATGTACATAGTGGTGGCTCATTAGAGTATGGCCCTAGGCTTCTGCCTAAGCTGAACAGAGAAAGTGGAGAATACACTCACACACACACACACACACACTGGAACTTTTCCCTCTGCTACCATGGAGACTCCCTCATCTGGAGGAGTTGCTGAATTCTTTCTCTTCGCAAACCACTCTCTCTCCCTCTCTCTCCCACTTCTTTCTTTCTCTCTCTCTGTCTGCCTCCACTCTCTCATTTCCTCTCTCTATCTCTTTGTACCCCAATCTCTCTGTTCCAGAACATTCTGAGTCTGTTTGTCGGCACTCAGTGTGTCACTATTTGATAAATTAGACGGCTAAAATGTGTTTGTGTGAGTGGCGCGAGTATGTCTGAGAGAGTGCAAGTATGTGTGTGTTTGTGTTGAGAATACTCCTTCTAAGAGTCTATGTACAGCCACACTGGTCTTTTGTGTGTGTATGTGTGTGTGTGTGTGTGTGTGTGTGTGTGTGTGTGTGTGTGTGTGTGTGTGTGTGTGTGTGTGTTCCCACAGGAAAGGTGCACTTCTTGTGTAATTTGTGTTCGTTTTGGATAATTTAATCATGCTGTCAATCTCTCAGTACTGTGCATGACGTGTAAACTCCGCTTAGGGTGCGGAGCGGCCCTCTTGTTTGACTAAAACAAGCTTCAGAAAGAGGGACCTATTCATGGTCACAGGACCTCATTCACACCCGTTTCCAGAAGCTTCTGTTCTGGACAGAGTGGTCTGGTTTTGGTTTATGACACCAACAGGGGAGGGGGTGGGGGGGGGGGCATAGCATGGACCTCTGTTCCATTAGAACACAAGAGGAACCTTTGACTTTCAGGGGTGGGGTCGGGTGGAGTGGGGTTGTTTTGGGTGGGGTAGTCATCACGCCCAACGGCATTGTGTGTATGACCTCACTGGTCAGGCGTGCTCAGGTGATGGAGGGTCACGTCAAGTGGGTTTGTTTGGCTTTCCATCTCAAGTCTCTAAACAACAGCATCACCAGAGAGAGAGAGAGAGAGAAAGAGAGAGAGAGAGTAACCAACAACAGAACCCTGTGTTGAACCACAAATAACATGCTATTGCACAGCACAGCAATAACTATGTGCATTGTACATAAACATACCCACAGGCTAGCAGACAGATCTATAAGATTACATTAAATAGCAGTTAAATAGCAGTTGACTATTCAGTAAATCAGTTACATTTCTATTAGCCACTCCTTCCACTGCTCCATTGTGGAGGGAGAGATGCTTGACCTCAGTGTCCCATTCTGCATCCGAATCCTCTTCCTTTAAAACAGCCTCCTCATCATCATTATCACTCTCTTAACCCTAACGATAATATTAGTCAGCGTTGTGGTAAAACCTTACTCTTGACATTTATGTTACATTGTTACGACACAACTGAGCCTAGCGTAGAACACTGGAGCATTTATACATAATGAAGAGCTAGAACGTTTAAGGAACGAGCTAGAACCTTTTCCCTCTGGGTCTGTTGTGTGTGTATGGCGGCGGCTGAATGTCTTGATTTTCCATTTTGGCGCCCATGTTAACAGGTTAGAACATTCACATTTCCTGTATGAAACACACACCAAGAAGCTCCGTAGTCGTTAAGCACACGCAAGGCATCCAGCGTGAAACAGGTCTTGGGCCCACACTAGACCATAAACAAAGCCGACAGAAGTGTATAAAACGGTGTTCTACATTTACATCAACGTTTTCAGTTAATTTCCTCCAGGTCTAGGCTTAATCCAGAACTAGGCTTAATCCAGAATAGGCTTAATCTATGTATGGGAAACCTGCCCTATGAGGAACAAAGTGAAGGTTGGGTGATGCAGGTGTGCATATTATCTCACCATTTCACACACACACACACACACACACACACACACACACATGTACACAAAAGCACAAACACATAGACGCCTCAAACTCTCTCCCACGCTTGGTCTCTCTCTCTGTGTCTCGCACACACGCACGCACGCACACACGCACGCACGCACGCACACACGCACGCGCAGAGAAAGCCTGGTTTGGTTTGCATCCAGGCCATACATTCCATCTGTTCAATAGGAATTACAATATTCGTTATGCGCTGCTTGACTGATATAAATGTATGCTTACATATGTGTGCTTGGAATAAAGAAGTCTTAGGTGAAGTATGGTGCTCCCCATGGGCCAAAAAGTGTCAAATTAAATATGACACTTCACCCCCCTCCATCAGAATGTATTTGCAGTGTTGTTTAAACTCTGTTCAAGAGAGAAGAGGCCAAAAAGCATGGGAGAGAGAGGTGGAAGAGAGAGAGAGAGAGAGAGAGAGAGAGAGAGAGAGAGAGAGAGAGAGAGAGAGAGAGAGAGAGAGAGAGACACAGAGAGAGAGACAGAGAAAGACAGAGAGAACTAGACAGAGAGAAAGAGATAAGACAAGAACGGATGTGCAAAATCTGAAATGAATAAAACAAGAGAGAGAGAGTGAGATGTAGAGGGCGAGAGAGAGAGAGAGAGAGAGAGAGAGAGAGAGAGAGAGAGAGGGGGTTGTGTGTGTGTCTGTGTGAGAGAGAGAAAGAAGGGTACAGTAGATAGAGGAAATGAAAAGCAGAGGGACCAGAATGTCTCCTGAACACTAAACACTGCACAGGAAGAAAAGCAAAAGATCAGGAAAAGAGAAGAGAGGAGACAAGAAGAGAAGAGAAGAGAAGAGAGACAGTACAGAGCAGAAGAGAAGAGAAGAGAAGAGAAGAGAAGAGAGACAGGACAGAGCAGAAGAGAAGAGAAGAGAAGAGAAGAGAAGAGAAGAGAGGAGAGAAGAGAAGAGAAGAGAAGAGAGGAGAAGAGAGGAGAAGAGAAAGACAGGACAGAGCAGAAGAGAAGAGAAGAGAAGAGAAGAGAAGAGAAGAGAAGAGAAGAGAAGAGAAGAGAGGAGAGACAGGACAGAGCAGAAGAGAAGAGAAGACACACAAGTCTAACTTTCCTCACAAACCCTACACACAAACATTCCTCTCAAACATACCAACCCTACACGCAAACCTTCCTCTCAAACATACCAACCCTACACAATGTGAACCTTCCTCTCAAACATACCAACCCTACACAATGCGAACCTTCCTCACAAACACAACAACTTTACATTACAACTTTACTCACAAACATAACCCTACATTATAAAAACCTCACAAACATAGCAACCCAACATTATGCAAAAACACAGGCTCTCCAAACCACAGACATGGGTCCAAGGAGGTGACCCTAGGTTGTAAAGGTTTTAGAGTCAAAAGATTTCAAAATGTATATCTATGAATTGGCAGATGCGTCTTATCAAACAATGTACACTAGATAAAGTTAGGAAACCTGTTATTGGTAAACAGATTTTCAGGGCCACCAGATGAAACCTAGCCTGTATGGCTAAATCTGGAACATTTCATGTTGCCAGTCAGTCTGACTCAATGCAGAGGCCAGAGAGGAGAACTGCTCAAGTCTGAGGGATCGGCTGGAACGTCGGCCAGTTCATTAGGTCCACAGGTTGGAATGTTAAGGCCAGTTCAGTTCAGGTCCACGGGTTGGAGCGTTAAGGTCAGTTCATTAGGTCCACACGTTGGAACTTTAAGGACAGTTTATTAGGTCCACAGGTGCAACACTGTCACCAGACTTACTTGTAGTCTAGACTATAGATTCCCCTTTAGGGTTCTTAAAGGTGTATTAAATACTGACTTAGTGGCATTCTTTACACATGACGCCATGACACAGCCCGTGATTTGGAGGCAGTCTCGGCTAAACCCAGGAGAAGATGAATGCAACTCTGACCTGACGGCTGTTCCTAGGAGACATTCTCGGACCGGACTGCCTGTTCCTAGGAGAGGTTCCTCTTTCCTGGTTGGGATATACATCCGTATGAGATCGAGGAGCTCCCATCAACCCCCCACCCTGGGTCTAGCAGTCCAGTGTAAGAGGAAACTGCCCACTGCAGTCTGGGTTGGAGTTCTCAAGGGTCCACTTCTCTCCTGTCCTCTCTGCTCGTCCTCGAACCCAATGAGGAACATGCGCGGAACATGAGCCTCCCATGCCGACCACATCTGTCCCTACCTGGCAGTCAATCTGTCTGCCTGTCGCGCTGGGGGGGGGGGGGGGGGGGGTGACATGATGAACATGGGAAAGGCGAAACAGGAAGATATACTCAACTACTCCTGGGGACAGCATGCAAACACACACACACACACCATCTCTCTCTCTCTCTCTCTCTCCTCATCCACAACCCTCTAACCCCAAGCCATCTCTCTCTCTCTCTCTCTCTCTCTCTCCCTCCCTCCCTCATAGTGAGCGCTGTTGCCTCCTGGCAACACTTTAAAGGGAACACAGAGATGAAGAGATGGGAGAGTGAATGAGAGAGGGAGAGAGAGAGGGATGAGAGAGAGAGAGAAAAAGGGGGATGAGAGGGAGAGAGGGATGAGAGAGAGAGGGGGATGAGAGGGAGAGAGGGATGAGACCAGATCAACTGGAAAAAAACACACTTAGACAAAGAAGGTGAGAAAATGACAAGAAAAAAGATGAGAGGAAGTAAAAAAGAAAAAAGGGGTAAAAAAGAGGGGGTGAAGGGGAGGATGGATGGAGGGATGACATGATGAGACTGGGGGAGGGACAAAAACGAGGTGAAGGTGAGAAGAATGGAAAGAAGGTCCAGCGCATTTTATCACTTTATGGTTTCGATGTGCCATTGCCCATTTGTTTCCCATCACAGCCACGTGGAAGCGTTTACGGGGCCTAAACTAGATTGGTGTGTATCGGCTCAGGGCCTGCAACGTTTACTACTTGTTTACTTGGACTGCTAATAAAATCTCATTGGAGTAAAAAAAGAATAGAAAGACTGGTGTTAAAAGTGTGCCAGTGACACACATTCAGCAAGTCAGTGTGTCAGAGATGAAAGATACCTGAAAGGCCTTCTTTTTATGTGTGTGTGAGTGTGCGTGAGTGTGAGTAAAGGTAAACACTTACCTATACCAGCATATTGACATAAGCAGCCCAATGAAATGAAATGCTACATGCTACACACTATTGGTTGTTGTAGTTGTAGTGCCCTGTGTGTGTGTGTGTGTTGTAGTTGTAGTACCCTGTAAAGCACTTTGGGTACCGAGAAAAGCACTATATCCATTACATGTGTTGTTGTTGTTGTTGTAGAATCAGAGTCTCCTCATCTACGACTCCATGCTTATGCTGAGCACACAGACCCCACATCCGGGGATATCACGCCCAGAGTTGTGGAAGTCCAGCCTCAGAAAGTAAAAGTCCTACCATGTATTGGCTCCACCAGTGCAGTTAATACAGGTGATGTCACTAATTAGCTGATCTACCTGGCTGAGGAGTTGTGCCACTTCGAATCAGCTGGTGGTTTAGTAGATGGTTAAAACAAAAATAAGGCTGGACTTTTACACTTTCACTGATCACCCTACATGAACCAGCCAATCACCATCAGTGGAGCTCTTCAACTGGGAGCTCGCCAGCTGTTATTGGCATTTCAGACACCTGCACCAAGTTACCACTAGACTCCCAAGGGTTACCTTGACACTCTAATGGCACCACTCCAAGGATAGCGAGCAAGTAAACACTATGACAGTTCGTCAGTAAATATGACAAACAAGGGCCACCATCAGTTACATCTGAAGAACTTCACTACACAATCACAGAGAGAGAAAGAGAGAGCAAGAGAGAGAAAGAGACAGAGAGAGAACAAGAGAGAGACAGAAGGAGAGAGAGAGAAAGAGAGAGAGAGATTCCTTGCAGGCATATGGAAGAGTGATATAGGCTTTTTCTGCACTGTACACAAATCCCAGCTGTATATCCCCTTGATGCACGGGCTTATTCTGGCCAGAGATTTACATTGAGTGTCTGGACACAAAGTATTTCCCCCAAGCATTCCGTCCCGTATCCTCATTAATTATACAGTATGCATATATTGTGTGAGTAATCTGGAGAGCAAGGACGGTCTTCAGGGGCACGAGAGCTCATTTCAATATGGCTCATGTCAAGGCCCTCTGTGTACTTTTTCCACTATTTTCCTTCGAGCGCCTCTCAATCAGTTGTTGGAGAGTTGTTGATTTAAACACTAAGTCGTTCACTGGCCCTGCCGGAAAATATGCAGGCGGTTCTAGGGAACATCTAGAACCCTGAGAAAGCGAGGCGGAGTAACACGAAAGAGAGAAAGGAATAAAGATGACAGTGGAGAACAATGCTGACAGCTACCTCTAGTGGTTATCAGAGAACCGGCCATTTACAAGGAACATCCAAAACCAACAAGCCAGAAGAAATAAAATAAGGCTGAAAGCTGTGCAAAGAAAGTTAAAAGGGGACACAGAAGAGGCCAAAGAGGTGTGGAAAGCAATTCAAATCCTGCACAGATGCTCTATTCTACAACAATAACCATAATCTGCACTGGATTAGACGCCTCTTTTTCCTCTCGTGGATAAATTGACTATATACGTTCTGTATGATATATATATATATATATATATGTTTCTGAATGCTGGTCAATGTAAACGTGCATGTTGGAATGTGTACCCACTGAATGAAAAGCAGGGGGTAAAGCATCACCCAACAGCTTACAGAAGGGAACAGTATTACCGGAGGGTCACATGGCAGTCCAACTGGACGCCTGGCCCTTTCTCTCGTGACTGGGGCGTGATTAACGAGGTGCGGGGATCGGGAAACGAGCGGGTCGGACCACAAGCTCCTCGCTGACGTCAGATCATTACCAGGTGGCGGGGAAGCGGAAGCTGGGCCAATAGCCTGCCTGTTCTGCCCAAACGAGCTGCCGTAGTGAGACCTAGGCCAATAGCCTGCCTGTTCTGCCCAAACGAGCTGCCGTAGTGAGACCTAGGCTCCGTGGCAGCCTAACCCGCCCTAATCGCCCCACTTCAACCCCACACTAAACGAGTCCAAACGAGCTGGCGAGCAGAACACTGCCAATCGCCCCCTCCCTCCCTACATCAGCCCTGCCAATCGCCCACCCTCCCTACATCAGCCAGTTTAAACTCAACCGGAGTTTGAATGAGCTGCCTATTACCCCCCCCCCTCCCTACATCAGCCAGTTTAAACTCAACCGGAAGTTTGAATGAGCTGCCTATTACCCCCCCCCCCCCCCCCCCCCCAACCCAACCCAACCCAACCCATCAATAACCCCATCCCATACATTTTGGACAGAGCAGCCCTAAATTGAGTCCAAATGAATTTAGCCAGACTGCCCCCCCCCCACCCAACCCATAGAACCAGGCCAGTTCAAACCCAAATTTGAACTGTCATGCCTGTGGCCTGGGCCGGCGAACACACACACCACACACACACACTGCACCCCTGTCCTCTCCCCACCACCCACTCAGGCTACTCACGTCCGACCGGACCCCAAACCCAGCTGCTATGCTGAAGGCCACACACCACTATCCGGCACGGGCGGAAATTAGCAGCAGCCACTGGCCAAGAGAAGGTCGAATATGAAAGAGGCTGTAATGGAAATAATGAGCTACTATTAAGTGCCCGCTGGTCAATTTGACCGTCTATCTGGACAGCGGCTGGTAGATGTTCCAGAGCTTCAGTCCTGTAGACCAATCCAGCTGCCAACAACACCCCCCCCCCCACCCCCACCACACACACACACACACACACACACACACTCACTCGGCCCTGTCCGCTGTCGCCCTGGTAATGCCAGCATCCCATTGCCAGTTCGATCTCTAGTTCTGCCCTGTCCGCTGTCGCCCTGGTAATGCCAGCATCCCATTGCCAGTTCGATCCCTAGTTCTGCCCTGTCCGCTGTCGCCCTGGTAATGCCAGCATCCCATTGCCAGTTCGATCTCTAGTTCTGCCCTGTCCGCTGTCGCCCTGGTAATGCCAGCATCCCATTGCCAGTTCAATCTCTAGTTCTGCCCTGTCCGCTGTCGCCCTGGTAACGCCAGCATCCCATTGCCAGTTCGATCTCTAGTTCTGCCCTGTCCGCTGTCGCCCTGGTAACGCCAGCATCCCATTGCCAGTTCGGTCCCTAGTCCATGCTGCTCTGCCCGCCACAGCCTCTGATTGCCTCCATGTTCCTTAAGTAGAGCAGCAGGTGAGGGCCAAGAATTGGGCCCCTGTTCCTGCCATCTGGTCCAGACCCACAATGCCGTGCGTGTACATGACAGGTTCGGAGTGGTTGGTTGGGGTGTGTGTGTGTGTGTGTGTGTGTGTGTGTGTGTGTGTAGGCGGTGGGGGGCGTACAGTGGACGTTCACTGTGCCACTTTATTATGTACGTGTGGGGTGACCTACCCCAGACCTTACACACACACACACACACAAAGTTCCATTCTCCATGAGCCGGTCACTTCCACACCTGCACCACACACACACACACACACACACACACACACACAGTCTCTCAGCATCAACATGTGTGCGTTTCCCAGCAAACACACCCTGTCTCTCAGCGTCAACACATGTGTGTTTCTCAACAGGCACCAGGCTTCCTGAGCAGAGTTCTGTTCCAGGGGAGAAAGAGCCTCTCTCCCACTGCTGATTTAAGATCGCCGATAACAACCTGTTATTGGTACATGCCAATAGCCAACCAAGCCCAACCACTCAAATAAAAAAAGAAAGAAAGGAGCCAGTGAAGTTAACAGTTTGTTTAATCTCAATATAATTTGCTAACATATAAATAAAATAATAATAAAAAAAAATGTGAAAGAAATGTGGCCTGCCTGGGGCCAGTTAATGATGCGAGACCCACTAGTAAACAAAAACAAACAGCAGGTAAATAAACAAGAGCAGAAGCAGGCACAGGGGGCAGCTTTCACATCTCTGTGGCCTTCACTGTTTTCATAAAGACCCTCCTCAAACCTGATTGGCCAAGTAACGAGGCAAGGCCATTCTACCTCTTGGAAAACAAACTGATTTACTACTTTACTTTAACCATGTTAAGTTAAAGCATATATCACTGATTAAAAAGACACACAAACAGGACATGTCCTCGTAGGTGCGGTGGCATATGTTTGATCTAAGGTCCCCTTTTACGGTCTATAGAACACTCAAGACTATTCAGACGAGTTCAACTGGGCATTTATTGTGACGGACATGTCCATGGACAATTTCAAAACAAAACAAAGTCATGTTTCCTGGGCCCCTCTTGTACACGGAGGGGTCAGGAACACACACAAAAACACACAACCAAAAGCAGACACACACTTTTCAGAAGGAATCAGCTCAGGGCCACGTAGAAAAGAGTGGACCTCTGCCCCAAGCTGGTTGTTTGACAAGTGATCAGAGGAGACTTCTACCAGTTTGAAGTCTTAAGTATTTATTTATTTTTTTAAAAGCTCTGCCTTTGGTGTGAGATAGTGTGTAAGCCAACTGTTCAGGGCATTCTTTAGCTAATAATAAATAAGAGTGGAGACCCGAAGTCCAAGCAATGCTGGTCACTGGGCTTCTCTCCTGGGAGATGTAGTTTTGTACAGTCTGTAGTTTTTGTACCTGGGCCCTGTGAAGTGTCAACCTCCACAGTGAGTGGGGGGGAGGAGGGGCAGCCCAGGAATGACTTCATTCCCCAGGATGCATCACTCGTCGCCGGCTGGCAGGTTCTCCTCGATCCTCTTGATGAACTTCATGCGGATCTCCGTCACACTGTCCCCCCTCAGGGTGTCCTGGGCGAACCGGACGTCCACTGCCATCTGGACCTGCCGAAGACGGGGACCGGGGGACACAGAAACAGAGCGTGCTCAGTGTGAGGTCACATGTTTGGTTGCCACAGAGACGCTCGCTCAACAGATGATGTGGTTCATGTCTTTGTCTCATCACTCTCCAAGTTCTTGCTCCCAGCAGCGGTTCTGCTGGACCGAGCTCTGCAATGATTTAGCAACTTTCTGTCCTGCTTGGTCGTTTTTTTGGGGGGGTTTTTGACCTCCTCAACAGTGGTTATAAAATGCAAAACATCTTAAGTGAAACACACACACACACACACAGACAGAGACAGAGACAGAGAGAGAGACAGACAGACACACACACACCAGTGGTACCGGGGCTGATACAAAATAAGCGTGAATCGAAGAAGAATATTTTAAATTATATTTGGGCCATTTACGGGTGAGTCAGTGAATGGAACTGAAACATAAACAGTCAAATATCACCTAAAGGCTTAAATCAAAGTATTAATATTTTCTAAAACATCACTGGCTGCTTCTTGCCACAACTGTTTCAGGTTGTGTGAGTGGAGACTGGAGATGAACAATGCAGGGCAAGTTTGGGACAGAAGAATTTGAAATAGGGTTTGTTGTGCTTTCTGTACTAAAAATGTTCTTCTTCAATAACATCACGGCTTTGATTCAATTAAATTCAAAGCTAACAAAAGTCAGTCAGCCTTTGCATAGAGAAATAGACTAAATTCAAACAAGTAGCCAAGCTAAAGGCAGCCTAAAACATAAGTCAGACCCAATTTAAAGGAATTAATCGAGGCAATCGACTCCTACGGACTTTCCCCTAAAGATGCCAGCTGCAGCAGCAACATTTCCGGAAAGGTACTGGCTTGATGAAATTCATTCTGGACTCTCTATCCGACCACATAAAGATCTCGGGATACTTCGGTTTGGCTTTAGGGACCCTCTACTTACTACCACGTAAGTGTAATGTTGTTTGGAACTGTAGAAGAGGTATAAAAATAGCGTTTTGTAGCGGCGAAATGACATGCCCTGGTCACTTCCAGGCTAACGAGTTTTGACTAAAAACGGTAAAATCGAACTTTCTCAAAACACATCCGAATGACATGATTTTGAAGTCAACTCAACATATGTACTCCCAATCATCCGTAAATTGATCTAAAGTGCATTTTACTCCGGATAATTCCTTTAATGGAGTGGGCTGGGATTCAGTGAGAGTCTATGCCTTTATGTGTATTAGATAGTTTTATACCACTGCTTGGTTGAATTTCCCATTGGCATGCGTTCTTTAGATGATGTAATACCCGTAGGTTATTTGCACACCTATGAAGTAGTTCCAGTTTTTTGGCCATATCACACTCGTATATTAATTCGCCGAATTCGAAACAAATGACTAAACGTTGTGAAGTTTAAATTAACTGTCACGCTGCATCAGACCTGTAAAATACAGACGTTCAGAACATAGCAACATTGTAGCATATGACGGAGGTGGCTTTTAGCTAGTGACATGGCAGTAGGCTAAGTAAAATAGTGATGTTTCAAAGCTACGGCTCATCAGAATCCTGGGATATGCCCACTTGACAACGGGAGAGATGGAACTAACGACTGGCCTTTGGCCATAGCAACCATCCATTTAGAACTAGTAACGGCAGTTTGTATTGCAAGGTGATAAATAAGTTGATATGTGGCGGAAGAAGTAGTGCTACAAACAAGACAGTTTTAATGATTAAAACGTTTAAATTATAACCGCAAATGAACACAACGCAAGTGGCAACAGTGGTATAAGCGAGATAATAGACTCCACAGTGTTCGGTTCACAGAAAGAAATGCACTGGCGCGTCGGGGGCGTTTTACCACCTCGAACGAGCATTTCTTTCTGTGAACCGAATGCTGTGTCGTCCATTATGTCTTACACATGTGTGTATTTGCTTTGTGCTTTATGTTCTATGTTTATCCAAGGTGCTGCCTTTTTTGGCCAGGGCTCACTTGGAAAAGAGACCTCTGTCTCAGTGTGACTACCCTAGTTAAATACAGGATAAATAAATAAGAAATCTAAATAAAATATGCTTAGGGAAGCTTGTTTTTAACTGGCTATTAATTGATAGCTATCAAAAATCCTAGCGAACCAGTCCAGGCAGGCACTCAAAGAAGAAAGAGCCAGTGAAGTTAACAGTTTATTTAATCTCAATATAATTAGCTAACATATAAATAATAATAATACAAATAAATGTGGCCTGTATGGAGCCAGTTAATGATGTGGGCCCCAATAACAAACAAAAACAAACACCAAGGACCTGAAAATAAATAACCCAGTAAAATAGTGCTATAGTTTCCAACATATTTCATAATCCCCCATACAACCCACCTCCTAGACTGCCATCCAACTCACCTCCTAGACTACCACACAACCCACCTCCTAGACTACCATACAGCTTAATGTTTGTTGGACTCAAGAACTGTGTGTATGCTGCATTTGTTTAACTAAAAAATGTCATGAATACTTCAGGTAGTCTATATGCTGTCTTGACTGATTCAGGGCAGAAAGGACACATAAGTTAACATGCACCAGGAACTCAGGAGTTCGGCGAGTTCGGGTCGCCCCCTAAATGGACCAACGCGACACTGACTGACTGACACGCCCACCCACCCACACACACACACACACACACACACACAAAAGTAACTCACCATCTCCAGAGCTCCCCGCAGCGCTCCGCACAATAAGTTGGAGTAGACGAGGTTGTTGTGGTTGTCAGGGAGCTCCACAAAGTCCACCAGCGGGTTGCTCTCCAGGATGAGGGAGAACTCGTCCCCCGCCGGACTCCAGTTGGTCACACTAGGGGTGACGCCCAGGTACATCTTAAACGCTACCTGCAACATGAAGGTACATCTTAAACGCTACAGTACCTGCAACCACAACACAATATACAGGCACATCTTAAACGCTACAGTACCTGCAACCACAACATAATATACAGGTACATCTTAAATGCTACCTGCAATATACAGGTACATCTTAAACGCTACCTGCAACATACAGGTACATCTTAAACGCTACAGTACCTGCAACCACAACACAATATACAGTTACATCTTAAACGCTACAGTACCTGCAACCACAACACAATATACAGGCACATCTTAAACGCTACAGTACCTGCAACCACAACACAATATACAGGTACATCTTAAACGCTACAGTACCTGCAACCACAACACAATATACAGGTACATCTTAAATGCTACCTGCAACGTACAGGTACATCTTAAATGCTACCTGCAACCGCAACACAACACAGTACGGAGGCTCACTATGCATACTGGAGTCAGTTCAGTTACAATAAAATCACATCACAAAAATCGCAAAAAACATTCTCTTAATGGAAGGTTGTTCAGTTAGAATGGCATATCATTCAATTATAATGTAAAAACCTCAAATTACAGTAAGCAAGGCTTCAGTTACAATGAACTATCTTTCTGTGGAAAATCCTGTAGCCACAATGAGAGATAGTCCTGTTATAATCAAAAATCATTTGGTTACTGATATCGTTCAGTTATAATAGAAGGTTATTTTGTTATAATGGGAGGTTATTTTGTTACAATGGAAGGTCTTTCAGTTACAATGCAACATCTTCCAACTACAATGACCAAACATTTAATTACAATGAAAGGTCATTCTGTCAAATGGAATATCTTTCAGTTACAATGTTTATTGTTTGAAGTTGAAGCTGTAAGAAAAATAAAGCCATCAAGCAGTTATAAACACGGTTGTCTGAAATCTGAACTGCAGTTAACCAAGTCCTTTGGCTTGTGGTCTAGTTTAACTGTGGGCAGCAGCAACCATTCAAAAATGATCTCTTTTATTGTTTCCTAGGTATGAAGCTATTGTAAATATGACTCTGTAATCAAGCCAAATAAGCACACAAAGTATCTCCGATCTGAATGAAGCCTTTTGTTTGACTTCGGTTCAAAGCGTTTCTCAGGATTAAGCAGCCTGGGCGCAGAGAGACTCCATTGGCGCGGCGTTTGGGGGTTTGATACTCGCCTGACCCCAACGCTGGCGTTTGGGGGTTTGATACTCGCCTGACCCCAACGCTGGCGTTTGGGGGTTTGATACTCGCCTGACCCCAACGCTGGCTGTGTGGACCTGCGATCGAGGGGCCCAGAGGAGTCTGATCACGGGCCCAGAGCAAACAGACCGACGCTAGATAAACATCTGACTACGTGGCCTGCTCTGTCTCGCACACACACACAAACAGCACACACACACACAGCACACACACACACAGCACACACACACAGAGAGAGAGAGAGATTCCTTCAGAGTGAAGGAAGAAAGATTGAGAGAAAAGGATGGTGGGGGGGTAAGAGAGAGAGATGGGGGGGGATAGAGAGAAAGAAAGAGAGATGGAGGGAGAGAGAGAGAGAGAGAGAGAGAGAGAGAGAGAGAGAGAGAGAGAGAGAGAGAGAGAGAGAGAGAGAGAGAGAGAGAGAGAGAGATTCCTTGAGAGTGAACTCATGGTTCTGAGTGTTGTGTTTTGAGCACACAGAGAACAGTGGCACCAGTCCAGTCCAGTCCAGCAGCTTCCAGATGGGTCCAGACCAGCAGCTTCCAGATGGGTCCAGACCAGCAGCACCACTACGGCTCCAGCACTCCCCATGCTGCCCACCCACCTGTCCAGCTGGTCCCTCCATCGAACACACAGGTGTACATGCACACATACACACTCACTCACTCACTCTCTCTCACACAGGTGTACATGCACACATACACACTCTCTCTCTCTCTCTCTCTCTCTCTCTCACACACACACACACACACACACACACACACACACACACACACACACACACTCTCTCTCTCTCTCACACACACACACCTCTGCCCATCCGCCCTAACGAGTGCAACCCAGCGGAGAGGGGCGATGAAAGCAGAGAAACTATGCAGACTACCACAGGTTGAAGTTCAAATTCCAGTCACACTCTTTCTTTCTCTCGCTCTCTCGCTCTCTCTTTCCATCCCTCCCTCCCTCCCTCCCTCTCTCTCTGCTGAGGTTTGGCTGTGTGTGTGTGTGGAGAGGCGCCGGAGGGCCCAGTCTTTACCTTAGCGATGACATCGGCTGTTTCTCGGAAATCGTGACACCTCCCCACGCTGGACCGAGCCAGGAAGTCCTCGATGAGGCGCACACCAATGTTGTATCCCCTAAACAGAACCAGAAACACACACACACACACACACACACACACACACACACACACACACACACACGAGGGGTTAGGCAGACGTCCACAGGCACCATTAAGGGCTCAGCTTGGACGTTTATCAGATCCTTCACGCGAGACCGCTTCCTTCCATCTTTCAACTGAAAAACATTCAAATGAAATAACACTGGGAGGGGAAAATAAACAGTGCGTTTCACCAGATGAAAACAAATCTTCCGTAGACATTAATGGCAATTAACCCCTCGTTCGCACATCATTTTTCCCCTGAACCGAGCAACCTTCTCAAGTTTGCTGGTAGAACATCCACTCGACCACAAGTTTTGTTTCCACCAAAAATGTAGACATGGATATCACATCACTTTACTGGCCTTTGTTTGATTGGCTGTGTGGGATTTAAGAATGGTTTTAATTAAAGGGTTTTAAAAGTCAAATTCAAAGTCGTCCCTCGTCAGGGAGATTCGCTCTCAGGCCTTCACCTTGTCCGTTCGAGGTGTGTGTGCGTGTGTATGTGTGTGTACCAGGATGATCAGGGAATGAATTCATCCTGCCATGATCGGACTTTTATTACCATCTTTCTGTCTACCTATTTTACTCAATAAACTGAGACGCCTCGGCCGAAGCCCATGGCTCAGGGCTCAGACACCATCTACATGCTGCACTTTGCTCCCTGTATGCCTCTCAACACAAAAACCTTATTCATGGGCCTGGCCGTGGCGCGACTGGCTGGGGCACCTGCACCGTACGCCGGCGACCCGGGTTCGATTCCCGCCCTGTGGTCCTTTCCGGATCCCACCCCGGCTCTCTCTCCCACTCGCTTTCTGTCATTCTCCACACTCCACTTTCATTAAAGGGACACCAGGCAAGCCTGATGCTTTTTCTCTACGAAACTCCCCCTCGCTCGGTCTGAAGCTCTTTTTCTTTTCTTTGCGTCTTCCGTCAAGGGTTTTCACTGCTTCTTCGCCGGCTCTAGCATTATACACACGTAAACAATCTCTAGCGTTTCGCTAGCCTGCCTCTGTGCTGTAAACTGATTCTGCTTCAGTCGGCGGATAGGATACACCAAACTTGCAAGTGGGATATTCTTCCTACATTTGCGCCGTAATGAGTCATTTAACCATATACCGACTTACGAAGATGATTAATTAACACGAAAATGTTGCCTGGTGTCCCTTTAAAGGCATAAAAAGGCCAAAACAATATACTTAACAAAAAAAAGGAAACCTTATTCATTACGTACCGCTGATAGGGGTGTCATTTAAAGTGGGCTTTGTTAAGAACTTTGTATTTCCAAAAGGTGTCCTGGGGTGCAGTACAGAGTAAATGTATTATAAAGTGTATTATAATGACAACTTTAACTTCTATTGTCTCACGTTCTCTTCTAAAATGGGTCCCAACTTTAAGGGTGACTGTCAGACTAGATTATCCTCAATTTCCTTTGTGCCTAATGGCCAACACATACAGTAGGCTACAGCTAGGAAAAGTATGCAGTCATAGTGACGAATGATTCTATTTTTGACCTCTGTAGGGTTTGAGACGGATGGAGAATTTGTCAGTGGACTGTAGGACTATGTGTGTGTGTGTGTGTGTGTGTGTGTGTGTGTAAACATTCACCTCATTTATTTGGTGTGTTGGAAAGACAACTCAAAGAGTCTGAAGTGGCACATTTTACACTTCCCCCGCTAATACACAGCCCACTCACACAGACAGGGTGGGGGTGCAAAGGGCAAACACACACACACACACTGCCTCTCTCTCTTTCTCTTCACACACACCCTCGCTCATACTTTCACTAAGCATACGCCTTCCTAACACACACACACACACACACACACACACGCCCTTGCTCACACCTTCACAATGTGTACACACACACACACACACATAATCAATTATTCCATCTCCACATTCCCAATGACCTATACTGCGTGTCACTTCCTCTGAAAGCCTGTTCACACAGGTGTGTATGCGGAGACTAGGACAGTCAACACTTCATACAGCAGGGCCAGCCAATCCGCAGACCTACTTCCCCTTTACTCTTTATTCAAGAGACAGGGAAAACACAGGCTATAGGATACGCTAAACAATATTACAACACATTACATTTATATAACGCTTTTGGAGGTACCCAAAGTGCTTTACTGAGAAGAAGACAGCCTCACTACAACCATCGCCAAATAAATAGCACCCGTCTAGGTGATACACGGAAGCCATTTTGTGCCAGATAAATAATCATGCAGCAGCTTGAGGCGGAGAGTGAGAGAGGGAGCCAATCATCCGATTACACTCGCATAGGGGTTCCCAACCTTCTTTGGCAGGTGACCCTATTTTGAGGTCACAAAACATTAGTGACCCCTAAATCATTCACTTGTTGTGAGGGACAGCGCAACTCATCTCTGCTGGAACATCCAGACGAGAGCGGTACTTTGATTTCCCCCACGCCTGGTTGTTTTGCTACTTTGTTTCAAACATTGATCAAGCATAATTCTGTCAATAAAACATCTCATGCGGGCTGTCTAAGTTTATTTTTACTTAGCTAGATTGTAATGAAGGATCCATTACTTAACTTGGATATCATGGGTTTTTTACTATTTTCTTATTTAATTTATGTATATTTTTACGTAATGTACTGGTCAATTGTAGGATACCCAGTTTCTCAGCCGACCACGTTTGAATTTTAGGCGAACCCGAGGTTGGGAAACAATGCACTAGGATCTTAGGAGTAGTTTTTGCTAACCATCAGTTCAGATGGAAAATCAATCAATACATTTAAGCATGCAGTGAACAACACACAACATATGTGCCTACAGTTACACACACACCCACACACACACACAGCTAACTTGCTGAGCAGGGAAATTAGGCTTGTGTGAGTGGAGATCTTGCCATTTGTTCTTCAGTGTAGCTGTTGGAGATGACAGGGAACAGATAAGGGCAGAGTAGGACAATTAATCGGTTTTTAATTCATTATTTATTTACTTCTTTTTTTTGTGGGGGGGGGGGGGGGGGGGGGGGGGGGCTTTATGCCTTTAATCCGACAGGACAGCGAAGAGAGTGACAGGAGCGAGCGGGAGAGAGAGATGGAGCGGGAACAGGAAATGACCCGGGCCAGAGAGGAACACGGGCCACGTGCCCACAGAATATGGTTTGGGCCGTTGGGCCGCGCGCTGCAGTCAGTTGGGCTAACTGAACTGAACTGAGCTGAGCTGAGCTGAGCTGAGCTGAGCTGAGCTGAGCTGAACTGAAGCTTGACCTTTAAAAAGTATATCACATATCAAATCGCAACTGCAATAATATCTGTAAAAAAATTGCAATTAGCTATTTTCCCCAAAGCATGCAGTCCTAGTGAGTGGGGGGGAGTGTGTGTGGTAAGCATGCAGTCCTAATGAGGGGGGGGGAGTGTGTTTTTGGTAAGCATGCAGTCCTAGTGAGTGGGGGGGAGTGTGTGTGGTAAGCATGCAGTCATAATGAGTGGGGGGGAGTGTGTGTGGTAAGCATGCAGTCCTAATGAGTGGAAGGGGGTGTGTGGTAAGCATGCAGTCATAATGAGTGGGGGGGAGTGTGTGTGGTAAGCAGAGCCTTACATCTTGTCGAGCTGCTTGTTGACCTCCTCGTCGTTCTCATAGTCCTTGCACAGCTGGGTGACCAGAGCCCCGTAGGTGAGGGTGAACAGCTCGGAGTTCTGCGCACACACACACACACATGCACACACACACACACACACACATTAACTGACTGACTAAAATGATTGATCACAAATTCTACACAGGTTCTCAAATCAACCACCAAATGACCACCACATTTACAATGTTGTTTTTAAGGCCGCTTGTCTATTTGCTCTTTCCAGAATGCATTTTATTTCTTTAAAAGGTATATATTTAGACAGCAGTGCTTTTTATGCTTTTTGTATGTGAAATGATTTTTGTAGTATTGGATTGAGCCGTCTTCCTGGTGGGATCAATTAGGCCAAACAGCCTCAGCGACCTCAGACCTTAGGAGTCTACTGCTGAGCATTGATCTTGGGGCAGCCGTGGCCTACTGGTTAGCGCTTCGGACATGTAACCGGAGGGTTGCTGGTTCGAACCCCGACCAGTAGGCCTTCAGCAAGGCACCTAACCCCTCACTGCTCCCCGAGCGCCGCTGTTGTTGCAGGCAGCTCACTACGCCGGGATTAGTGTGTGCTTCACCTCACTGTGTGTTCACTGTGTGCTGAGTGTGTTTCACTAATTCACGGATTGGGATAAATGCAGAGACCAAATTTCCCTCACGGGATCAAAAGAGTATATATACTTGTATACTATACTTATACTGATCTCTGTAGCCTACTCACAAAGAGAATCCCTCTCTGCCAATCACTGGGTTTTGTATGGAATTATTAATTTACACTTATCACTTGAAGTGCAGAGGGTACAGTTCAACAAGCATTGCTCCCATCGGGCAATGAGTAGGTAGAGTTCCTGCTTTAAGCACTTTACTCCAGCTCTGAAGGGGGAGATACCTCACTCAGTCCTGTCTGTCTTGCTCTTACTAACAGAAAGAAATGCATTCACATTGCACAGTTTCAATTACAAATTGTGTGCCTGTATCAGATAAGCAGTATTGAGACATTCTGAAAGAATTGTGTCACGTTTTACAGCTAGAACTAATGGAGTAACTGTAGGAGGATAAGTGCTTAATTGTGTGTGTATTACATGTAACTAATATGTAACGTGTATGTTAAAATTAATGTCGGCCCAATAACGCATATCATGCATCCACTACCTAACACCTAGGCTAATAATTGAAAATAATCTAAGTCAAAACTTTCACAGGAAGTTGCAAGTGTAAGAATTCATATGATTGGTGATGAAAGAGGACGTTGGTAAGAGAAGAAATCCCAACAGTCAATAACCTATCTTTTACTGTCTATGTCAATAACATACTCTGTTGACTGTATGGTAATCTGACCACAGTGTGCGAGCGCCACCTTGTGGTTTGGTCTGAAAATCAGTCTCGAATGTAATACACTGGATTTCGCATCATTTGTAGTTTTTGCTTTTCTTAATGTAATGGATGCACGTAAAAGGTCGCACCGTCCTTTAGGCTGTTTGACAAATGCCGTAAATCTGCCTGTAGACCACATATCTGAAGTAGTCTACTGATTTAGTCTTTTCGCTATTTCTTTATTTTCTGTATTTCTTATAACAAGCAGCATTATATCAGTTAGGCTGCTTGGCACGTTGAAGCGAAACCCTTTGGCAGACCTGCAAACTCTGCAGTAGTGAAAAAGGTGACAGCATACAAAACCCTATTCACGCCAACTACCCTGGTTAACATAGAAAAGGTGACTGTAGCCAAAAGGTGACAAGTTTGCAGGTGTGCTTTGGCGAATTAGTAAATGTTAATCAACGAATAGGCTACCACTGACCACACAGGCAACAGACCATTACATCAACATGAGAATTTAAAAAGTGATTGGGTGTGTTGTGATCATCTCTTGCAAGATGTTAGTTGTGACCGAATTTGTCGCTTTTGAGTGCTGCTGGCTGTAACGTTATGCGAATGACTGAACGCAGAGGGTTGAAGCGGTCACTAATGAAGGATCTTTGACTGAACGAAATGACAGTCGCAAAGTAACTTGACGTTCTGCATAACGCCTAGTGCTAGCAAGCTATCAAACGCCACTCCAGACTAATAACTCACTGATTAATCACGAGCACTAAAGTCGACCAGAAAAAACCTTGAAAGGTTGACCGTTCTTTACTTGCAACGTGCAGAAAAAACCATAAGGATTTGCAAAAATGACTGAACATTAGCGAATAATTATGTGCAGGCTAGCAGATGTTAGCAATGCGTGACTATCGTGTGACAGGAAGCAGAACTTACCATCTTCTTACTGTCGGTGGTTCTGTTTGACTGCCGAGACATTCTGTATAGTGTTACAGGTCTTTGATATCAGGTAATGTTTAATTAATTTGTTTATCGTGAACTGTGCCAAACGATTCGGATCTGGTTCTCTGTTTTCTATCAGCTTTCACCACAACTCCTCAGACACAACTTCCTGGATAGCAAAGGAACCGGAAGAGATGAATTCTGCGTGGATTCATGGGAACTGGTGTTTACTAAAAGCGAAGTAAAGCGTCTCCTATTCTTTCCCCCAATGGTGCAGGTTTCTTGTCGCACTTGTTCATTGGTAGGCCTATATATATCTGTAAGTTGTCATTGCAATATGAGTAGGCTGGCATCTACAAGGTGCTGAAGCGTAGAGCTACAGAATGGGTTGTTGTCGTCAGACAGGCTAAATTGTAAAGCCATCGATCCAGAGCAAATGCATTTCAGGTCATTTCAACACGATGGCAGTAGAGATTCGTTTACGGTAGGCATGCTGCTATCGCTCAACAAAGACGAACGTTGAACCACCTGATGCTAGAGA
>NC_055977.1:4732712-4737712 GCF_018492685.1 Alosa sapidissima | reverse complement strand
CCCCTCTCCGTCCCTTGCACCGTGGTGCTCTGTGCTCTGGTATCCCACGTCTCTGCTGTCCTCACCTCTGTCCGGCGAGGCCTGTGGGGGAAGCAGAGTGTGTGTTCATGGGTATTCAGTTTATGTCCCTCTGGCTGACGCTCAAACTCCGAGTCGTAGGAATGCAGACATCAGCACACCAGCCCGCCGACAGCAGGAGTCTCAGCAGGACGCATATACCACGCAGCGGGCACTCCTCTGTAGTCTGTTCACATGTATGCGGCCAGATGCTCTGGTGTGTGTGCTTGTGTGTTTGTGTGTACTATATATATCAGGCCCTTTACACACATTATAATCTAACCTGTAGGCAGCCTGCCTTACGGCTGATTCAGACCGCCGACGTGGTGTGTGCATGAGTTCTGTCTCGTTTCTGTGAGCGTTTTATGTGAGCATTCATACCAGAAATGTCTCAGATGCAGCGCTGCTACGGCCCGCCTGGTTATTAAAACATCTCTTCGCTGTTTCTTTTGGCTGGAAACGCTTCCAACACGCTTGCCTGTCGCGCGAACAAATAGGCGCCGGTCCTACTGTATTTCTAGCTGGCATGCGTTTTCAGCGTGGCTCGAGCCGTGCCTGAGATGTGCGTGTGACGCAGGCAGTGTGTAGGCTCTTTCCTGTTAACATGGCCGCCGAAATGAAAACAGACAGGTAAAGCAGTTGCCACGCATCCGGTGTGAATCGGCCATTACTGTATGTTTTCATCCAAACTTGGGCAGCCGTGGCCCACTGGTTAGCACTCTGGACTTGTAACCGGAGGGTTGCCGGTTCGAGCCCCGACCAGTGGGCTGCGGCTGAAGTGCCCTTGAGCAAGGCACCTAACCCCTCACTGCTCCCCGAGCGCCGCCATTGTAGCAGGCAGCTCACTGCGCCGGGATTAGTGTGTGCTTCACCTCACTGTGTGTACACTGTGTGCTGTTTGTGTTTCACTAATTCACCGATTGGGTTAAATGCAGAGACCAAATTTCCCTCACAGGATCAAAAAAGTATATATACTTATATACTTATACTTATACTATACCAGTTTCTGTGTGAGGTATAAGCCACAGAAGACTTTCACTGGGCACAGCATTTTAGCTGCAGACTACAGGCGATGAAGTGGAAGAGAAGGTCTGAAAGCCGATAAGTGCAAAAGACGCCGTACTTCCGGCATCGATGATTTGAGGCATTTCACACATGTCCTCCACAAATCCTATCCACTGTCTTTTTCAGAAAAGCTAGGTGTCCATGAGAGCAGTCCTTTAAAGAGCAGAGGTGTGTTAGAGAGCTCATGTCATCTAATCAGTGATGTTTGGACCTGCAGGGTCTCAATCACAGTGACCGGCTGGCACGGCACACACTGACCACTCTGGCACTGACGGATCACCAATATCGACCCAGATGGCAGAATCAGACTCCTGCCACCATTAGAGGTTGTTATGGTGATAACCATAGTCTCCACCATAGAGAACCAGACTGTTGGATTCAAGGATCTTTATTGTCATTTCAACATTTACATGTATGCAGGAGGAAGGTGGCCTCTGTTTCCACTATTATGCAATGAATGGACCCCCATGCTGGGATGAGAGTGATGTAGCAGTAGGGGTGTGTGTATAGGGGGGTCTCTGGGAGGATAAAGAGCCTCCATGTCCTCCTCTTGGTTACATCACATACAAGACATGTGTTACACACCAGTGTGTGTGTGTGTGTGAGAGGAAGGGAGAGAGTGAAGGGTTGTTGAGGAGAGATATGTCAAGAGCACGAAGCACACATAAAGATGATGATTTCATTTTTTATTTTTCAAAATGAAAGCAGAGTCCCCGAGCAAGGCTGTGCATATTCTGTGAATTTACATAGATTCAATCAAATTAATTAATTTTCAAGATTACATTTTTAGATATTACCAGACTAGTGTCACAATAAGGTCTAAGGAGACATTCTTGTTCTTTCACCAGCACTGAATGAATTCCCAAGGCTTTTTGGGACTAGATTATGAAGAAAGCCCCAGTCCTAAATACATCATCATGTAATTATTTAGCAAACTTCACTTCACAGCCTTGATGACAAACCAACGGATCTCATCTACACACACAGATATCCAGTAAACTTTAGCTAGCTAATTTATGCATGTTTGGCAGTGTTGCCACAGTTACCTTGAAAAAGTAATCTGATTACTGATTACTGCTTAAAAAAGTAACTTAGTTACTTTACTGATTACTTGATTTTAAAAGTAACTAAGTTAGATTACAAGTTACTTTATTAGTTACTTTCAGCAGCTGCCGAAAACACCCCCACCGCCTCAACATAAAAATGATAACCGGTTTTGCCAATACTCACTATACTGGAAGTGCATTTTAACAATGTATAGCAGACATCCCAACCTAACCTACTTAGATACTGAAATGCAGATGTTTGTTCAATAATGTCTAGTCAGTACACCAAATAAGGAAGGCCTATCGATAGAAATTGTGATAGTAAAATATGTAGATTTTGGTAGTTTGGCCTTTTCATTGTAGCCTTGGCAACTAGCCATCTAGTATAGGCCTGAGTAATATGCAAATTAAATTACACTTGTTAAACTCACCTCAACAAGTCTTTTGCAATCATTTAACCCGCCGTGAGCAATGCTAAAGTCACTGTTACAAACAGTGCAGTGTGCAATACTATCATTATGTTTTACTATTATGAGACAATTGGGTACACTTTTGTGTAGTCTGATGTGAAATGGGTCTTAAATGTTCCTTTTTGAGGGGCACTGACTCTGCCATGACGCTCCTGTTCCTAGATACTTCTCGGGAGAGAAGAGATATAAGCCCACCTACACTGAAAAATGATTGGTTGATTTAGCAAAACAGACCAGGATGCTCTCTGTCTTGGATGCGCTTGCAGGCACACACGCACCACTCCTCTCTCACTCCCTCTCCGTTGTGTGCGTGTTAAACTTAGATGCACACGCGAAGTCCGGTCTGCCTTGCGTGCTCTTGTTCGCTCTAGGTTCCGGGAGATTTTATGTAATTTGCGGGCGTCAGGATATCAATATGTGGGAGACTCCCAAAACTTCGGGAGACTTGGGATGTCTAGCTAGACAGCACTTTGTCACCAGCACAGAATGTACAACGTACCTTAATGTTGTCATGTTTAGCTGACACAAACTCAAAATAATGACTGTATAGATAACGTGCATCTCTCTCCTCCCTCCATTGTTGTTTACGTTTGTGTCGCTGCATGGTTTTACACGTGAGTTGTCCTCATGCTGAAAAGGTTGGCATAGCCTACATGACGTTAATCCCAGAGACAAGAAGAAAGCAAAGAATATATCTTTTTACTAAGGAAAATGACAAAAATAGTAACGCACAGTGATTTAGATAAGTAACTTTAATCTGATTACTGGTTTGTAAATAGTAGCGCGTTAGATTACTCGTTACCGAAAAAAGTGGTCAAAATAGACTAACGCGTTACTAAGTAACACGTTACTGGCATCACTGATGTTTGGTCACATATAACAACATCAAAATGGTCTACACAACATCCCACTCACACACTATTTAAATATCATACCATAAATGGTGGGAACCTTGATTAAGATGATCTTTTTAATATATCACCCAAAACACAACAGCTCTAAGACATCAGCATTGCTTGAAAAATAATGTTGCCGTCTTATTTTTCTACCACATACAATATATTCTCCACTATGGAGAGAAACGAGTGTGTTATTTGGATGCTGGTCTACATATTTATCATTTGAAACTGCGTCAGGGCCCAGCCTCACACCCGCTCCAGCACTGCCGCTCAGCTGCTAAAGCCCGGCTGGAGACAAGCCACAGAAATGGAGCTGGACTCGAGAAGGCTTAACATTCACACGCATTCCAGGATTTCGGCTACAATTGATTACCCACAGACACAAAGTGAAGGCTAATACATATCGCAGAGGTGTCGTACCAGGCACTGCAATGTTATGCCCATTATTCTTTATTATATATTTTTTTTCAGGGTGTGCACATTACCTCTTGTATTTACCTGGAAGTAAATCAGAATTGGACCTTGGATGAGATTCCAGTTTCTACGCTGTCCAGTCCTTGCAGTGACCTCTCATATCCCTGCTTGAATACTTCTCCAACAGGCCATCATTCAATTTCCCACCATCGCCTGTTCTAGAATAGTATCCCATTGTAAGTCTTGCTCCAAAAACATTATTGCATTGTGAAGTATTGTCAGATCCTTCCATGTTTTTTTGGGCCAGGGAAATAATAAATATTGAGGACGGACAGTTTCCATGGCACCTGCCTTTGCAGTAACCTCTCATATCTATGTTCAAACACTTCCTCAATATGATATCACTTAATTCTCCACTGCTGCCTGCGTTAGAGTAGCCAGCCACCCATCGTGAGCCCAGCTCCAAATTAAATGTGAAAAATCTGAGTGTAAACACAGATGTGGGTCGTGGGCAGTGCACCAGGGCTAGTCCCGAGGTCTTATTTGGACACCTGGTGAAGAGATATGTGTGCACTGGACACTGGGATGAAGCCACAGCCCCCCACCCACACACACACACACACATGCACACACACGCCGAGCACAACACTTAGCCCCTGACTCCCGACTAACAAAGACTTCAAAGTCCGCCACCGCCATCTTGTTATGGATCCTCCATCATCCTGCCAAGGTCACTCCCTGAAGGCCGAAGATTGAAGATGATTCCCAAACATGTTCAGCTGGAACACCTCCTGATCCTTGTGATCTTTGTGATCACTGTGTCTTCCCGTCTGTCAATCTAAAAACTCTCCAAGCTTTTAAGCTTTAAAAAGCCTCCAACAAATTAGGATAAATTTGAGCCTGACTTCAAATTGTGCGATAGTGGAAATGACATGATAGAGGAATAAGTATGCACAGATAATCCAATATATTAGTGTTTATAAGATCTACTGGAACAGCATTCAATGTATTAGATGTGAAACAGATGAAGCTCATGGGGAGAATGAGTC
>NC_055977.1:4725212-4727712 GCF_018492685.1 Alosa sapidissima | reverse complement strand
TGGGAGTCAGGGTATGCTTTAAGAGAATGCACAGAAACACACACACACACACACACGCATGTACACACACACACACACAAAATTACGATGAACAAAGTGAAGGCCATTTTCCAAAAATGCCAATAAAACTCAGATGCCATGTTTTTGCATAAGCATTAAATCAAATCAATGTTCCAATGACTTTTGCTTTGATGTGGGCAGGCACGTGTGCACACACACACACACACACACACACACACACACCTCAAAGCACAGTCTGGTGCGTTTACACAAGTAGAACACATGTCACTGGATGTTTGTAAAATGGAGGGGGGGGGGGGGGGGGGGGTAATTTCCTGTTACCGGCACCCAAAGTGACAAAAGACAAAAAGAGAGAAAGAGTGATGGAGATAGAAAGAAAAAGAGTGATGGAGAGAGAAAGAGAAAGAGAAAGAGTAATGGAGAGATGCAGCTGCATCCAATCATGTTGGAGCTGTTTTGTTTCCTAGTGGTTACTGTGTTTTGCACAGACTACCAGCAACATGTGAGGGGCATTAATCTCTCGTACAGTCTCACCGACACACATCTGCTCAAGTGGCACCCAGACAAGCTTGGGGTTGGCACCCCCGGAAATTGGCTAACCACCACCCGGTACCTCCAGAAACCCCTTCAGCCCAATGGCTAACCACCACATGCTTACACAAACACACACACACATACACACACACACACACACACACCACATGCTTACACACCCCAACAGTCCCAGGCTTCCAGAAAGACGCGCACCGGGCGGAGTGATTCCCATAGGTCACACATACACATGTGGTGGCTTATTTTAAATAAAGAATACAAACTCCAAAGAATTCCAAACAACGTAGATTAATACTGCAGACGATGGCTTTAATACATTCCAGGGCATTGGTTCATGAAGCAAGCTGCATCTGACTTTCTGTTCATAGTTCTTATACCCTTCCTTCTCATGTCGTCACTTGTTTGTGTGAACACAGAATAGGAAACATCTCTCATGTCTCCTTACCAATTTAGGTAATGCATAGGTATTTAACCCTTAAAGGTGTAGGTTTTTGAACGTTCTAAGTTCCGCAACAATTGAAGGTTCTAAAATTCTATGTTGAATTCAATGAACCCAGATATTCTTTAGAACGTTCATTTCCCAACATTCCGACGGTACTCCTTTAAGGGTTAATTCTATAATTCTGCAAGTGACCTCTGGCCCTGCTTGAACAGCCACTGAGGCTGACCATTCTCCCTTATAGGTAAATGAGTAGCTGCATAACTTAGCTAAAATTTAACCCCCTGCTGTTTCACCACATGGACCTCAGACAGTTATGACAGAATGTGTTTTCATAAAACTGTCATACTACATAATAATAATATATTTTCATAAAGCTACATAACTAAATAAAACTACCACATACACACACACGCACGCACAAACACACACACACACACACACACACTGACACACACACACACACACACACACACACACACCACATGCTTACACACCCTTACAGTCCCAGGCTTCCAGAAGGACCTGACACGGATATGTGGAACAGGTTAGCAACAATGGTTTTGGGAAACGCACCCCTGTATAGTATAGGTATAGGTAGCCCGGGGTATATGCTATTGGCTATCTGCTGTATACCTACTGTATAATAGTGTAGGCTGTGCTCTGGTAGTAGCATGCAGATGTGTCAGACCTGATGTCTGTCAGACCTGATGTGTGTTTCTGGTTAAGAGGCTTCCGCGCAGCTTAGCCCTACAGGCTGTTCTCTCCTTGTTGTAGTAATCATTCACAGAGACATTACTGTTATACTAATAGCATAGATGGAGGCAGCTAAATTATAGGCCATTTTTGGGGCTAATTGACTGCCGTGAGTGACACCGCTATTGAGATATTCTCGGTTCAGTATGGCGGAAGTGGAGTGGGTCAACAGATAATCAGCCACATGTTCATCTTGGGAAGGGCGTGCTAGCATGGAGGCCCAACCAGGGGTACAGTCGTAGGCTACATGTTTAGCGAACCTAATTGGTTGCAAAGCACTTTGAAATTGTTCTGCGGGCTGTTTTATTAGGGCCAGCTTTCTCTAGCTAATGAGACTCCTCATGAGGCGGCGCACTGCAATGAGGGCTGTGGTTTGATTAGTTGGGGGGGCTCCGCCACAGAAATAGTTGATGGTTGTAAACGTGATGAGGGAGCGGAGAGAACAAGGATAACACGGACCCATTTTTAAAAAAGATGGAGAGAGAGAGAGAGGGAGAGAGGGAAAGAGAGTGAGAGAGAGAGAGGGAGAGAGAGAGAGAAGAAAGAGAGAGAGAGAGGGGAGTGAGAGAGGGATAGAGAGATTAATAGAGAGATTAATGATGGAAAAGGGGGATAGATAACAAGTGAAGAGAGAACAAGTGGAAGAGAGAGAGGGATAAGGACAGAGTGTGTGTGTGTGTGTGTGTGTGTGTGTGTGTGTACAGATAAGGGGAATGGGAAAGGGAGGGGGGG
>NC_055977.1:4715212-4720212 GCF_018492685.1 Alosa sapidissima | reverse complement strand
AGACATATCTGTCTACACAATTATACACAGACATCCAGAGACAGAATGAGATGAGAGAGACAGAAATAAAGAAAGAGAGGGAGAGAGAGAGCGAGAGAGAGAGAGAGAGAGAGAGAGAGACAGAGAGGAGGAGAGAGGGAGACTAAATCGATGCTATGAATCTCTGCTTGCTCTGGCAACTTCATCCCAAACATCCCCTGAGTATTCCCCTGTAGCTACTTACTTTTCCTCCTGTCCAAAGTTTTAAAAAAAAAGCCAGCAGGCCCTGTACAACACAGCACGATGCAGCGCAACGCAACGCAACGCAACGCAACGCAACGCAACGCAACACAACGCACAACACAACACAACACAACACAATATGGCACAACACAACACAACACGGCACAGCACAGCGCAATACAGCACAGCACAGCACAGCACAACACAACACAGCACAACACAACAAAACACACAACACAGCACAGCACAGTACAACACAACACAACACAACACAACACAATACGACACAACACAACACAACACAATACGGCACAACACAACACAATACGGCACAACACGGCACAGCACAGCACAGCACAGCACAACACAACACAACACAGCACAGCACAGCACAGCACAACACAACACAACACTTGTTTATAAATCAGTAAATGGAGCAGGACCTAAATACTTGTCGGACATGCTTCAGCAGTACACACCTTCTCGTCCTCTCAGGTCCCAGGTGAAAAACCTGCTAGTAAAACCTACAGTTAGAACTAAACATGGTGAAGCAGCTTTTAGCTGCTATGCGGCTCAGCTGTGGAACCAACTTTCGGATGACATTAAAAAGGCCCCAACTGTAGCCAGTTTTAAATCTAGACTTAAGACCAAACTGTTCTCAGACGCTTTCTGCTAACTGTGCCGAGTTACAAATTCTGAATCTGCCTCGATAATTATTCTACTTTGTCTTTTATTACTTTTTTTACTACTTTTGCCTTTGTTTTTGCTTACTAATTATTCTTTATTTTTAAATGATTTTACCTTGTGTTTTATGTTTTCTTTTTATTATGATCTTTACCTTTTAACTATTCTTTGACTATATTGCCCTTCTATGCTTTTATTTGTTATTATCGTTTGGTTTTGTTTATGTAAAGCACATTGAATGACCTCTGTGTATGAAATGTGCTATATAAATAAACTTGACTTGACTTGACTTGACTTGACAACACAACACAACAATAATAATAGGGGGGCGTTACGGGAGAGATGTTTTTTTTTCCATTTCAGCGTTAAAATGTGCAATTTCCCAGCATTCCATGGTGGGGGGGAGTTTTCTCTCTCTTATGAGAGTCTGTGTAGCACTAGAATCTTCATTACACAAACAATTAATGCTCCAATTGCTTATTGGTTAACAGATCATTACATTACATTACATTACATTACATTTAGCAGACACCTTTTGACCAAAGTGACTTACATATGTCAAATACAAGGGATTACATTGTCCCCGGAGCAACTTGGGGTTAAGTGCCTTGCTCAAGGGCACAACGGTGGAAGCCGGGAATTGAACCGACAACTTTTAGGCTACTGCACACTAGCCCAGCTCCTTAACCACTACACTACCACCGCCCCCATCCCCCCAGCATCCCCCCAGCAGATCATCCTCAGCAGCAAAGTAGGCTGCTAGGCTATTTATTTACCACCCATATTCACAAGTACATTATAAACTGCTGCCTGCTGCTGTCCAGTAAAGACGTGCAATTTAGTCCATGTCATATTGAAAGTGAACACCAAGTGTACTCTAGTATGGGTTTGTGCAGACTACTTTGAAATATTTAGGTTGCCTAATTTATGTTCATGACTCGCACGCGCACATAGCACTGCCACCGGTCTACAATGATGTGTCCAAACCATTTAGTAGTTTAATCTGACATCAGCAAACTTGCTTCAGACTGTGGCTCTCCTATTTAGCTGTAGCTCTAACATTAACGTTACAGTGCAACTGTTCTAGGTGCCGCGCTGCTCTGATTACTCATGTGGAACTACAGTAGGCTATACTACAGTGTTTGCCAAACGTAGGCTATTTCGCGGTAGGCCTACACTATGAGAAAATGTCTCAACAGAAAATTATAAAAATAAATGTCAGCACACCACCATGCTATTAAACATAAAAGTCACCAGATGTATTGCCCTAATGCTGCTAGCACTACTGCTTGTTGGCTATTTTAGAATGTCTGATAGCCTGGTCTGATGGTCTGATTTCACCAATCATTTCCACAAAACCCAGAGAGATAAAAAGTCAGACTAAACTAGCAGGGCAGGGAACCAAAGACAAATGATAGTTTTCACATAGATGCCGATCCAGACATCTTCACCAAAGCCACCAACTCCAACACAACTTCAAGCTAGCATACAGTAGAGTAATCAAGCAGACACTGCAGTCTGCAAGAGGCACAAAAAGGTTTTTTCTTTATATAGAAAAGGGCCAGATAACAAGCATCTATAGTACTACTGTACTACAAGCCTATGTTATCAAATAAACATGAAACAAAACTTACCAATTCCTGCATAGGTTACCAGCTACGTGCAGAGTTAGCTGACGTTATGTGCATCTTGCTAACATGTAGTCCAGCTGACACCGTAACATACATTAGCCTATATTATTTTGCTTAATGAAGGCTTATCAATATATATTTTTTAAACAAAAACGGTCAATTTACTGTTCATAACTATAACCATAGTCATGTCAGTGTGACATGTACTTTTCCAGTGAATGTCTGTCTGACTGACAGAAGTTGCTCACGAAGTTCATCACGTAAAACAGACAGCGTCAAAATTCGTGATGAACGGTTCCGGGTATTCTTTTCGAACATTGCAGGCCCAGCTGCAGTCAGACCTGCCTACCTCGCCATAACAGGTCAATTTGATTGGCTAATCAGTCAGATGTAGCCATCAATCAAGCCAAATCTAAACATATGATTTCTAATGGTTGCTTAGGTACCGAAAACGCAGTGATTCCTTGTGAAGGCCTGATGCGGGACTTAACAAGAGAAGACGTGCAATTGGATAAAAATGTATCGCACCCCCTCACTATTTGTTCACACAATCTGCCAATCAAATCACATATGGACAGCGGTAGGATATCAGTAGTCAAGAACGATCGGGAAGGAGAAGCAGAAGCAAATAATAAATGCTAAAGTACAATGTTATTAAAGACACTATTATTTTTCATTCGTTTGAAAATAGTTAGGCCTTCAGAGAAGGCCTTGAAGGCCCTAACGGTCCGCCACTGAACACAACACAATACGGCACAACACGGCACAACACAGCACAGCACAGCCGCGTACTGTAGATCTCAGATGGGAAAACTTGTGAATGTGAACTCCAGGCCACTGCGGCCCCATGCATCTCCAACACGCAGGATTAACGACATAGATCCAAGCCATCTCCCTTGACACACACACACACACACACACACACACACACAGAATCTGACCTGGGAACATATCAAGCCTTGTGTCTCTCTCTCTCACATACACACACACAGAATCTGACCTGGGAACAGATGAAGTCTTGTGTGTCTCTCTCTCACACACACACAGAGTCTGGCTCCCACCCATCAGCTGTGTTTGTAAAGTACTGGCAGGGAGAGATAATTGAATTTTAATCGGTGTGTATAGCTGTAGGAGTCTTCACTGTAAGCTCGTTAGCCTACTGCTCAATGAATTTTACAGATGAATGAAGTTTAAACGAGTTTAAAAAGAATGGGATTCCCAGTGAGAGGACTGTCAATAAATGGCCTCCCTCTGACACGCAAACACACACACAAACACACACACACATGCAAACACACGCATGTGCGCATACACACATGGTGGTCACTGACAGCTAAGTACTTCGCTGTGACTGCAAGGCCAGAGGACGATGGAGGGGGGGAGAGGAGGAGGACTAAGGAGAGAGAGGGAGGGATTTGGGCAAAAAAGAGAGAGAGAGGGAGAGAAGGAAAGAGAGTGAGGAGGAGAAGGAGAGAGAGAGAGAGAGAGGCTGAGGGAGGGAGGAAGGAGTGATGGGAAAAGCAATAGGAAGGGAATGTTCTCTGTTCTGGCTATTGTAGTGCTGCTTGTTGAGAGGACTGTTTTTTTTTTCTTTTTTTTTTGTGGCATCCCCCTCAAACTCTTAACAGAGGGAGTTGATGGGGGGGGGGGGGGGGGTTGAGGTAGACAAAGGAGAGAGAGCAAGAAAGAGAGTGGAAAGAAAGAAAGAAAGAGAGAAGAGAAGAGGGGGCGGAGGGAGGGAGGGCTAGACATGAGTATGAGTGAGTGTGTGTTGAAAGGCTGGTGGTGGAGTTCGTCCTTCACTATTTAAAGAGGAGCTGGCACTCCTGCTGAGACTGACGCTGGGACTGGACGCAGATCGTCAAAGGGCCACAGGACTGACCACAGAGTAAACAAACAGAGAGAGAGAGAGAGAGAGAGAGAGAGAGAGAAACAGAGAGAGAGAGAAGGAGAGGAACAGAGAGAGAGGCTGCAGCATGTTTTATTCAGTAGGTTGCCTGGAGCAGGAGAGAGAAGGAGAGAGAGGCATGAGGACTGAGGATTAAGCTTCAAACAGACAGACAGACAGCACAAGTTGAGAGAGAGAGAGAGAGACGAGAGAAACTTCCAGAGGAGCACTACCATCCGTCCCGGCTCACTGTCACAGAAGACGCGCTGTCACTGCTGCTGGGAGTGTTTACCAAGTCCAGAGAGAGGAGAGGACCACAAATAAACAAAAACACAAACACAAAGAAAGAAAGAAAGGACAATTCAACTCCATGACAGAGGAAGTCGTAGGAAGTGACACAGGAAACCAGCCAGGCGAGCAGAAGCTTTTGACAGCTCTCTCCTGTCGTTGTCAGTTGAGTCCCTCCAGCTGAATCTCCATCCTCGGCGAATTCTGCTTTTCCCGCCATTCCACTCGTCTCTTGCCTGTCAGTCAAACTGATGATGATGATGTGCTGGCTGTTCATCCTCACGTAC
>NC_055977.1:4687712-4707712 GCF_018492685.1 Alosa sapidissima | reverse complement strand
TGACCAATCAAGAGCCACGCTGGTGCAGAATCATTCCAATCCCTTAGCCATAGAGAGATGCTATTACAGAATCATTCCAATCCCTTAGCCATAGAGAGATGCTATTACAGAATCATTCCAATCCCTTAGCCATAGAGAGATGGCATTACAGAATCATTCCAATCCCTTAGCCATAGAGAGATGCTATTACGGCTTGCGGCCCAATAGTTTGAGTGAAGGTTTGGGAGGGAGAGCCCTCCTTCCACTTTAGGTCGTTCCATGAATTCTTTCCTGATGCGGGCAGATTTATTATTCCAAATAAAGGAAGAAATCATCTGGTTAAATGATCTAAAAAATGACCGTGGTATGAATATAGGTATGGCTTGAAACAAATATAGATATTTAGGCACCATATTCATCTTTATAGAATTTACCCTCCCAATAAGGGGTATAGGTAAGTTTGACCACCGCTTAACATCTTTTTTAGATTGTTCTAACAAAGGAGTGAAGTTGTTTTTAAATAAGTCAAAGTATGATTTGGTGAAGTATGTGATTGAATCTAGTGAAAGTTTAAATGGTAGATTAGGAATTGTCCTGGCATTGGTGGTGATAGGAAAATTCACTTTTTCCATAGTTGAGTGTATATCCTGATATATCACCAAAATCCGCCAGGACATTAAGAACTTCTGGTATGGTAGAAATGGGGTTGGTTACATACAATAATAAGTCATCCGCAAATAATGAGACAGTGTGTATTAAGCCGCCTCTTGTAATGCCTTCTATGCTTGAGCTGCTTCGTATGGCAATAGATAGGGGCTCTATAGCAAGAACAAAAAGTAATGGACTGATTGGGTCCCCCTGTTTGGTTCCTCTCTGAAGAGGGAAGTATTGAGAGGAGATAGAGTTTGTGCGGACTGAGGCTATAGGGTTGGTGTATATAAGTTTAATTAATTTTATGAATTGGGGACCAAATCCAAATTGCTTCGGGGTATAAAAAAGGTATTCTAATGAGATTCTGTCAAAGGCATTCTTAGCATCGAGTGATATGACTGCTTCTGGAAATGAGGCATTAGGTTGCGTGTAGATTATATTGAACAATCGTCTCAGATTAAAATAAGACTGCCTGTCTTGAATGAATCCGGTTTGGTCATCTGAGATGACACAAGGAAGGACACACTCAAGACGATATGCAAGGGCTTTTGAAAATATTTTACCATCACAGTTTATCAGACTGATAGGTCTATAGGATGAGGCATCAAGTGGGTCTTTACTTTTCTTCAATAGTAGTGTAATAGTTGATTGATCGGAGTGTTGGGCGAAGAATGTTATTTTCCAGGGCTTCCTCATAAACTGATAGGAGTATAGGGGCAAACTGATCTTTAAATGTCTTATAAAATTCAGTGGAGAACCCATCAGGGCCTGGAGCTTTTCCACTCTGGAGGCCCTTAATCGCATCTATAATTTCCTCCAGTGTAAGAGATTGTTCCAAGTCTGCTTTAACGTCTGAGGTAATTGTTGGAATGTTTAATTTAGAAAAGAAGGTGTGAAATTGGTGTTGATCCGGGTGTATGTCTGAAGAATATAGTTTGGAGTAAAATTCCTTAAAATGGTTATTAATATTTTGATGGTCTTCACTTAAAGGAATTATCCGGAGTAAAATGCACTTTAGGGCATATTATTTCGCCGCTACAAAACACTATTTTTATACCTCTTCTACAGTTCCAAACAACATTACACTTACGTGGTAGTGAGTAGAGGACCCCTAAAGCCAAACCGAAGTATCCCGAGGTCTGTCTGTGTGTATGTGTGTGTGTGTGTGTAAAAAGCTGCACTTTTTTGGCGAAGTTGACTGGCCAGAAGTTTAGAGGGTCTGTCACCCTCTTCATAAAATCGACTGCGGGACTTCAATATAAGCCTCTCCGCATGAACAGTGGCTAGAAGGTCAGCTTCAGTTTGCAACCCTATTCTCTGTTTAACCAAGTCAGGAGTAGGAGAGGTAGACAAAAGGCTATCTAATGTCTTGATCCTGGAGGAGACATCCATAACTTTATCATGGTGAACCCTTTTAGAGTGTGCACTATAAGCAATTATCTGTCCTCTAAGGTAACATTTAAGAGCTTCCCAAAGAGTTGAGAAGGCCAAGCCATCAGTTTTATTTATTTGTATGTAGATATCTATTTGCATAGATATGAAATACACAAAGTCAGCATCAGCAAGTAGAAGGGGATCAAACCGCCATGCTGGTCTTGTTTTATGGGTTGGAAGTGTTAGAGTGATACTCACAGGAACATGGTCAGAGATCATGATTGAATTATATGTACATTGGGTTATTACATTTACTAAGATGGGATCAACCAGAAAGAAATCTATCCGAGAAAATGTATTGTGTACGTTAGAGAAGAATGAGAATTCCCTCTTGGTTGGATTTTTAAGCCGCCATGGATCTATCAGTTTGTGTGTCTCTACAAAAGACTGTATTACCTGAACTGGCTTTGTTGGCTTTGACACAGAGTGGGAGGAGCGGTCCAGAACAGAGTCCATAACAAGATTGTAATCTCCACCTAGGATCAGATGATGGCTATCTAGATTTGGAATTCGCCTATTTCACGCCGCCATTTTGAATATCGATAAGCCGTAAACTCACTTCCGGTCAACAATGTCTTATGGAGAAACTAACGTTATCGGAGCTATCTACAAGTTTACAAGGAATTTGCGGCATCTGCCAAATATTAATCTGTCACAGGTGGCAGATATTGTGGAACATCACACGAAAACTAAGTGATCTAAACTGGATCGGGGATATAAATTGTTCCATGAACAATTTATATATAAATATGAAGGTAAAGTCAGTCAGCTAGCTAGATGGCTAATACCAGATAACTAGATGGATAATACTAGATAAGACACAACAGCTTGTAAATGCACTTCAATAAAGCAGTGTAACAAAATTATCCTGTAGCCTACTTCTACTAAACCATTAGAATTGGATTGTAGATATAGATTGTTCCATGAACAGTTTATGTTTTGTGAAGGTAATGTTAATGTCAGCTAGCTAGGTGGCTAACGTCAGATACAAACAGCTTGTAAATGCACTTTAATAAAGCTGTGTAAAGAAATTATCCAGTATTTTATTTTGAAATTATTACGTGCATGTTGTTTTTGTATAGTCTCCAACGTAGTAGGCCTAGATGGTAGTGTCGTTGTGAGATCACTGTGCTACCAATCTCTTGAAAAAACGAGGAGCCGCACAAACGAGGTGTAGTGAACATTGAATCTGTCAGGGGCAAAAGGAACAAGTACGCCGAAATAGCTATTGTTTACAACATTCTTTTTGAAGGGGGTGCGTTGGCCAAATAATATTAAAAATATTTAACACAAATGGCTATGGTTTGTCAACAAAAACGTTGTCTAGAGTATGCATCAATAATTGACAAACAAACGCTACCTACCCTGTTTTTCGTCCTAAACGTCACTGAAGCCTAGTTGATTGAAGGATGCAACAGTGTCAATGTCTGACATTGCAATACCAACTCCTAAATGACGCAAGTGAGAGAGGACCTTTTTTCTCTTCACGCACTGATTGAGCCCCTTTACATTCCAACTTATAATGTTTACTGACCTATTAGCCATTAGGACTATGCATAACACATGTCCTGTCTATCCTATCAGCACAACAATGAATTGCCATATGCCAGAATGCACGCAATAAAAAAAAAAAAAACTAACAATACATACAACATACAAAAAACCCAATGCCTGAAGAAGGCAACCCCCCGTACACACATTCAACTTCTGCAAACTCTAATTTGCACCTTTCTCCTGCTGCAAAACCAGTGTTTATCACGACCATAGCAAGCGAGTCATCCTAGATGCGTCACACTCTAGTAGGCCTACTGATGATAAACAAAGGGGAATAATACAGTATTGGTCGCCCTGAAACAACAGAACAAAAGGACGATTGGTGAACCATTGAAATAAAATATAGTGAAAAGTCCCCAACTCAATCAGTAGAACTGTTGTTCACGGACAATGTCAGTTTGTAAATGTATACAGCACCTGAAAATAGTCCATTGACTTAGACCGATGCATCACTCATCGTCGGGGGACGAAGAGTGCCCTGTATTGGTGATGTTGTTGCTGATGTAAGCAAAAGCCTCCGCTGGAATCGTGAACTTCAATTCTTTTTGGCCATGTTTGAAGTGTAGAGTGGCTGGGTATCGTAAGCCGAACTTGACGTGGGCAGCATGGAGCTTCTGTTTGCAGTCAGAAAACGCAGCTCGTCGTTTGTTGACCTTGGTGCTGTAATCAGGGAAGAGATGAATTCTTGATTCGTTATATGTAAGCGTGCCCTTCTCTCTCGCAAGACGCATAAGTTTCTCTTTAACCTGAAAGTGGTGTGGCTTTGCTATGAATGGCCGTGGTCGATCAGAATCTTCTGGTTTTTGAGCCACATTTCTGTGAGCTCTGTCCACCTTCGGGGTTTTGGAGAAGTCCTTACGAAACACCTCAAAAAGCAGATTTGAGATGGATTCTGTTGGCTTGCGGCCCCTCCGTGTTTTCCGGTATGCCCACGATGCGGATATTCTGCCGTCTGGTGTAATTTTCCAAGTACATGAGCTTCTCTTTCAGCGTAGCATTTTCCGCTGCCAGAGAGATTTGGGAGTGCTCCACTTCAGTCAGTCTTCTATCAAAGTCAGTCAAGCCCTCCTCCACATCTGTAATTCGTTGGCCAAAAGCACTTAGAGTTGACTGTAGAGAGGCGATAGACGAACGATTTTCCTCGCGAAAGGAGTTGATTGACGCTTGTATTGCACTGACTGATTTAGCTAGCGCTTCCATGGATTTGGTGTTAGCATCCACATCTGAGGCCGCGTTTCTCGACGCCCTACCTTCCTTAGGCTCTTTTGGAGGCTTGTGTGACATCGTAATATTGTTCTTCGTTCACTTAATCAACACAATTTCACTATTATACTGTTCATAGACTCGTGGTGTATTATATTTTAAATATTTTGCAGGAGCTGCCTCTCCATGCTCCGCCCCCCGGCAAACAGTTTTCTGATTGCCTTGAGTTCTCGTCGAAAGTTTGCAAACAGTTTGAGGAGGTAGATAGATGCAAACATACAGTGGAACTGGACGAAGTGTTACCATTACAATGGAATATTTACATCAAATCGCTCAAATTTAGCTGTTCAGAAAAAAACATATTCGCAATGAACTGTTTGCCGAATTCAAATGCACCTCTAGTGAACAGACGCCCTCTAACTGTAATTTGCAGTGTCCACAACTACATGGTATAATTCAATCACCAGTGCAGTACAATAGAGTCAACTGATGACATCATTACCATTGGCATCACTATAGATACTGGTCCTGTGGTTTCTGGAAGTTTCTCCTACTGATGCTTTTAACCGCAATCTGGATTACACCTGCTTTTAAAAGGCGGAAATGACTCACCGCAAAACACATGTGCGCTGTTTGCAAACACATGGCGGAATACCTCATCAACTGCTCTTAACACTTCTCCACCCACATGTTAACACAAAACTCTCACACTCAACCCTCCCATGAAGTACACTTCATTTTTTATTTTCTTATTTATTTTACCAGGTGTCTCCCATTGAGTTCTTACATCTCTTTGTCAAAAAGCCCTGGGAGTAGTGAAGAAATAACACCTGAAACAACATTATATATCTACCTGATAGTATCAGTCACATAAATATATATATACACTCAAACAGAGACAAACACACACACACACACACTTGTGTACTCAAACATAGACACACACACACTTGTGTACTCAAACAGAAAGACACACACACACACACACACATTGTGTACTGTGTGTGTGTGGGGGGGGGGGCTCATGTTCTTGCTGATATTATGCAAACAGACAAACAGACACATACAAACAGAGAGACAGACAGACACTAACACACACACACACACACACACATGTTTTTGGCGTCGTAATGGAGTTGCTCTGTGTGTGCCCAGATGAACAGTTCCTCTTTGATAACAGCGTCAGCGTCTGCTGCAGACTCTTAATCCACCACTGTGTGTGTGTGTGTGTGTGTGTGTGTCCGACAGGCTCCCTCTCGTGACTGGCCTAACCCTCTCCTTCTCCTCCTCCTCCTCATCTCCTCTCCCTTGTGTGCTATCTCTCCTCTCTCTCACTCCTCCACCTCCTCCTCCTCGTCTTTCTCTCTCTCTATCTCCTCTCCCTTGTGTGCTCTCTCTCCTCTCTCTCGCTCCTTTCCTCCTCCTCCTCCTCCTCTTTCTCTCTCCCTATCTCTCTCCCCTGGTGCTGCGCACCGCCAAGAATTACTGAAGCCCCAAAACGCCGCATGCCCACAGACCCCGAACAAGAGACAAGAAAAGAAGGGAACACATGGAGAGATAAAGATGAAAAAAAGTACTCAATATTAGACGGCTGGCAAAGAAGAGAAGAGTTAAGAATGTTTTTTCCCCCTCTTTTCCGTAGTCCATCTCGGCAGCAGCTTATTTTTTGGCAATCGCCATGTGTGACCGTAGGCCTTTCGTACTCTCTCTCCAATAATCTTCCCCTTCCTGGAGATGGGTGGAAATTAGAAAACAAATAAGCTCGCTCACTTTTATTTATTTCTGCATTTGTTGTTTATTTTGTTCAGCTCGAGCCTCATTTCATTTCTGTGTTCCTATTGTTGTTCTATCCGTGGCACAGCAGTGTTCCGTGATGCAAAAAAAACACAACCTTCCCTTTAAAGGCTCGGGAAAAGCCATCAACACACACTCACAGGGGCTGGAAAGTACTCTCGGCCCTTGCGTATTGTGAAACAGGGACGCCTGCGTGTGAGCAAGAATTGCATCTATCATCACGGCAAAAAAAAAGAGCTTTCCTAAAACGCCGAGGCGCACTGTGAGCTGTATGCATGATGCCATTGTGCGACCGCATTGAGATTTGTCTTCTTTGTGTCACAGCGCAGGAGAAAAGCCATCAATATGAGATCAGTGTGTTACTCAGAGAGGGATGAGGAGGAACCCATCAATATGAGATCAGTGTGTTACTCAGAGAGGGATGAGGAGGAACCCTCTTTAACGGCTTCCATAAAGCCATCAATATGAGATCAGTGTGTTACTCAGAGAGGGATGAGGAGGAACCCTCTTTAACGGCTTCAATAAAGCCTCAGTGGTTCTGTCGGCCTGCCTGCACATCACAGCCAAAAATGAATTAGGCCGAGTAAACAAGGGAGAGAGAGAGGGGGGGAGAGAGGGAGAGAGAGAGGGAGAGAGACGCATGCATGTTTCATATAATGTATGATTCCATTTCATTGGCTTCATTGCCTGCGTTTCTGTGTTCTGTGAATTGCCAGGACTGTTTGACTTTACAGGTTTGTTTTGCAATTGGTTTGATACTTGTGTCAGGGCAGGGTATGTGTGTGTGTGTGTGTGTGTCTGTGTGTGTGTGTCTGTGTGTGTGTGTGTGTGTGTGTGTGTGTGTGTGTGTGTGTCTGTGTCTGTCTGTCTGTCTGTGTGATCTTTATGAACTTTTGTAATTGATACAAGATGAATGATTACTTCTGCTGACATTTATGAATGTCTCCCTCAGTGTGTGTGTGTGTGTGTGTGAGAGAGATTGCTACATTGAAATACTCAGATAACAGATAATGTTCCATGAAAGACCTGACAAAATGTATCCCTGACAAAATCCTGTATGGTCACAGAAAAATAAAACCATATGCTTGAAATAAGACCGTTTATTTGGCAATACTGTAGATTGTTATGGTGCTGTCATATAGATTATATGGTTTTGAATATAAGAGAGAGAGAGAGAGAGAGAGAGAGAGAGAAAGAGAGAGAGAGATGCTTCAGCGATAAGCATCACTAAGTATCACTAAGATAAAATGGCAAGTGGATAGATTGCTTCAGTAGTTCCCCTGTCCTCATCTTGAATTGATTTGTCATGTTTCAGTTCTGCCTCAGTTAAAATGGCCTCCCAATCAGTATTCTAACATATGGCAGTCTGGCGGCATTCTGAAAATGTCAAGATGTGTGTGTTTGTGTGTGTCTGTCTGTATGTGTGTGTGAGTGCATATTTGTGCATATTTGGTGTGTGCCAAGTTCACTTTTAAAATGCATCACAGTCACAGTGCCCAAATATGTGTGTATATATGTGTATGTGTCCTAATATTGTGTGTGTGTGTGTGTGGGTGTGTGTGTGTGAGCTAAAAACTTACTGAAGTCATGACACCGAGGTCAAGAAGCTGTGAGCGTATCTAATTGTGACAGTGCTGACTCTGAGAGCCAAGGAGAGCAGTACAGCTCAACGCACCCTGTGTGTGTGTGTGTGTGTGTGTGTGTGTGAGTGTGTGTTTGTGTGTGTGTGTGAGTTTGTGCATGTGTGTGTTTGTGTGCGTGTGTGTGTGTGTGTGTGTGTGTGTGCGCGTGCGCGAATGTGTGTGTGTGTGTGTGTGTGTGTGTTCGCACATGTGTGTGTGTGTGTGTGTGTGTGTGCATGTGTGTGTGTGTGTGTACAGCTCAATGCAGCCTATTGATTTATTGCATTTGTGCTGTGGGTTGACTGCATGTGCTGGAGTCTCTGTCTCATCAGAGACCAATTTAGATGTACTCTTTTGTGTGTGTGTGTGTGTGTGTGTGTGTGTGTGTGTGTGTGTGTGTTTGTCTCTGTTTGAGTGTATATATATATTTATGTGACTGATACTATCAGGTAGATATATAATGTTGTTTCAGGTGTTATTTCTTCACTACTCCCAGGGCTTTTTGACAAAGAGATGTAAGAACTCAATGGGAGACACCTGGTAAAATAAATAAGAAAATAAAAAATGAAGTGTGTTTTAAAACATGGCATTAATTGTTCTATACTGTTCTATAAGTATGTACAGTGTGTGTGTGTGTGTGTGTGTGTGAGTGTGTGTGTGTGTGTGTGTGTGTGTGTGTTCCCATGTCCTCATGTTCTGGTTTTCTCCTCTAACTGCACTCTCCTGCATACCGCTCCCCAGCTGTCATCAAGGACACATAACCCATTGCTCATCTCAGCCCACCCTGCACTGGTCCCTATCTTACCCTGACAGACACACACACACACACACACTGCACATGCTTACACATTCTTAAAAGGAATGCGTTGTCCCTGAACACAGAGATGCAGCAAAAGTTGTGTTGATTCAACTCAAGTTGTGCTATTTTCAACACATTTTGTGCAACAAATTTAAAAAGGAAACAACACAAACGTGTCCCTATCTGGACAGAGAGATGTATTAAAACAACGCAAGTTGTGTTGTTTTCAACACATTCATTTTAAGAGTGTAGAACAGTATTACACATGCACACACACACAAACACAGGCGTATATAGCAGCATTACTCAGTCATTCACACACACGTATGCGCACACACACAATGCTCAAATTATGTTCAAGCACCGAGTAACAATTAAGCATGATCATGTCTGAGGGTTTAGATTGTGGCACTGGTAAACTGTATCAAATTAAGCATGATCATGTTGAAGGGTTTAAATTGTGGCACTGGTAAACTGTATCAAATTAAACATAATTGTGTTTTGGTTAAATGGCCTCGTCTATATAATTGTAATGGGGTGGTCAAAATAACATACACAACCACACGCACTCAGTCACACACATATACACACACACATTTACAGTCGCACACACAGACGCACACACAGACGCACACACACACCATACACATATACACACCCACACACACATGCACCCACACACACGCACACAGACACACACATAAACGCACGCACGCACACACACACATACACACGCACGCACGCACAAACACACACACACACACACATACATACACATAAATGAGAGATGTGTTGTGTTGTGTTGTGTGTGTTGCAGCTGGAGAGCTACATCCAGGAGAGCGTGCTAGTGGAGCTGCAGGAGCTGCAGAGGAAGACAATGCACTCTCAGACCGCCACTATGCTGGAGATCAGCACCAACCTGCTCAGCCACTCCACCCAGCAGTCACGCAAACTCATGGACGTGGAGACCCAGGTCTGTGTGTGTGTGTGTGTGTGTGTGTGTGTGTGTGTGTGTGTGTGTGTGTGTGTGTGTGTGAGAGAGAGAGAGAGAGAGAGAGAACTCCAACATAATGGATCTGGATTATATTTCTTTGTGTGTGTGTGTTTGTGTGTGTGGAACAGAAAGACAAACAGATGTATAGGGGGGAAAAGGGAGAAGCACTCGACCAAATACGCCTGCACACTTAACGCCTGCACACCCTGTCATCCAAAATCAGACTCGACCATACACATCTGTAGCCTGGCTAGCGCCACCACTTCTCAATGAGACGTGGTCTGGGAACCAAACGTTCATTTTCTCGTATTTGAAAAAAATGCCCAGATCCGTTTATTGGGTGCCACGGATGTCTATCAAATGCGTCTGTGCATAGCTCATCATCGTCTTGCTTTCCCCCCTGTTCTGTGATTGGTTCCCTATCTCAGGCGAAAATTTGCTCCATGGTCTCCAGGCTGCCTTAGCAGCGTGGATCAAATCGCGCGCAAGGCAGCATGGGAACACCCAGGCTAACACATCTGTGCATTTAAATACCCTGCCATCCAAAATCAGACTCGACCATACACATCTGCGCATTTAAAAAACCTGCCATCCAAAATCAGACTCAACCATACACATCTGCGCATTTAAATACCCTGCCATCCAAAATCAGACTGGTGCAGAGGCAGGTGTATTCAGCTCATTCAGAGACACCGAGGCACATCTGAACTTCTCTGCTACAAACACCTGCATAACCCCTAAAACACATGCACACACACAAACACACACACACAAACACACACACATAACCTCCAAACACATGCACACACACAAACACACACATACCCTTTAAATAGATGCACACACACACACACACACACACACACACACACACACACACACACACACACACACACACACATAACCTACAAACACAAGCACACACACAAACAAATTAGTTTTGTGTGACAGCATCGCCTCTCTCCATAGTTTACCTTACACATACCTACCAGGACAGATGCACTTACCCAGCAAGCCTCTATTCATTTACACACACTACAAGCGAGGCTCACACACACACACACACACACACACACACACACACACACACACACACACACACACACACACACACACACACACACACACACCTGCATACACACATGACCTGTTCTCTTTGTGTGGCAAAATTGCCTCTCTTTCTTCATTATGTTACGAGACATACATGATGCTTACATACTGTATGCAACACTCTATTCACTTACAGACCCTGAGCTGCTCAGCTACACGCAGCTACACACACACACACACACACACACACACAGACACACACACACACACACACACACACACACAGAGACACACACACACAGAGACACACACACAGAGACACACACACACACACACACACACACACACACAGACACACACACACACACACACACACACACACACACAGACACACACACACACAGACACAGACACACACACACACACACACACACACACACACACACACGCGCGCGCGTAGCTTGTTCACTTTGTGTTGACACACAGCAGTGTGTCGTCCCCTCATTGAGTGGCTGAGCTGTACTGTCAAGGTTCTCATCATTGCTGAGACAGGTACACACACACACTCACACACACACACTGCAAGGTTCTCATCATTGCTGAGACAGGTACACACACACACACACACACACACTGCAAGGTTCTCATCATTGCTGAGACAGGTGCAGCCTGGAGTTGTGACAGTAAACCTGTGCGCTTGTCACCGCAAACACGGCGACTCGGATTCCACTGATGAGCCTCAGCACAGTCTAACACACACACACACACACACACACACACACATTTTCTCTTTTTCTCTCTCACTCCCACACACACACACACACACATACACACACACTCTCTCTCTCTCTCTCTCTCTCTCTCTCTCACACACACACACACACACACACCTGTGTCACTGACGTTCCGACGGTAAAATGTTGGCGGGGATTTGGGTAATCTGACAGCCTGTGTCCACTAATCACATCATTAAAACAGACAAAGCACAATAACCAGGCTGAGGGAGACCTCACATTCCCACATCACTTAACTCAGACTTTATTGGCGTTTAAGTCTTCAGTTGATGTTGCCCTCATTTGACCTGTTCAGTCACATCACATTGAGTGTCTTTTGAATTGCCGCTTTATCGTGTTTTAAAACCTTGTTTGATTCGGCACTATCTTGACTCATTCAATCACACCCACTGTGTTATTCTGGCTGTCTGATTGGAGCGATAATGCTGGAGAACAGATGTGTGATTTTAAATGATCTATTCATACGAGCAGCTCAAATTGCCAGGGTGCCTGCATCAGATGTGATTTCAGTTTGAAAGTCTTTTTTTTTTTTGTCAGTTGTCCATTGTGCTGAAGAAACAGACTGTCCAACCTGAAATAATATTCGACCAATTTCTCTCTGCCACTTGTTTGTTGCGCTAGCACAAGCTGCAAAAATACCAGGCCATCTGAGGCCACAAGCTCGGGTAGATAATCTAATATCCAGAATGTGAGACCACAATCTTCAGGCTTTGCCTTGGCCGAGCCTTCTGTTTATGCTTTGTATCGCATAAAGACTAACAGACCCATTTTAAACAATGGAATGGACTATAGCAGATCCCACAACAAACCACTGCCGGGCTAGATACACTCCAAGGTCCAAGTTCCTTGCTCTCAAAAGAATACAAGTCCTCCCAAACACTGGGAATAGACCACAAAAGGACAAATGACTTGTCAATACTGGCTCATTGTGATTATTGTCTTAGATGTCCTTGGATGGATTGCATGGATGCTTGCAGACAGGAAAGCCATTAAGAACAATCAGAACACTGCTTTATTTTATCAAGTGTTGTTCATTTATTTGGTTTTACATTTCAGTTTTTTTCATTCAAATAAAATGAAAACAGGGTAGATTGAATGAATAAAATGGCTTTGCTGAATAATCCTTTTCAGACCCTTTCTCTTTCATGGGCAGCAATGGCAGCAAACATCTGCATATCTGTTTCCATGTTGATTCATGTGTTTCTGTTGCTAAGGGGCTATTTGTTGCTATGTGAGCTGAAAGCTTATGGGATATATAACTGCCTGTATGTCTGTGTGTGTCTATCAATTTGTCTGTTTAGCCTGTGTGGAGCTATCCACCTGTGCGTCAATCCTGGCATGTCCACTCTTTCTGTCTGCCTGCTTCTCTGTATGTCTGTCTGTCTGTCTGTCTGTCTGTATGTCTCTCTGTCTCTCTGTCTGTCTATCTCTCTGTCTGTCTCTCTGTCCTCTTTGCTTGTTTCCCTGCTTGTCTATTTAACTATCTCTGTCTGTCTGTCTGTCTGTCGGTCTGTCTGTCATGACTGTCTGTCTGTCTGTCTAACTGTTTGTGTGTATCTGATATAAGTGTCTGTGTGTCTACCTGTCGGTGTGCTTATCTGACATGACTGTCTGTCTGTGTGCATATCTGATATTAGTGTCTGTCAAGTTGTCTGTGTGTCTATCTGATGTGAGTGTCTGTCAACCTGTCTGTGTGTCTATCTGATGTGAGTGTCTGTCAACCTGTCTGTGTGTCTATCTGATGTGTCTGTCTGTCAACCTGTCTCTGTGTATATCTGATGTGAGTGTCTGTCTGTCGACCTGTCTGTGTGTATATCTGGTGTGTGTGTGTGTGTGTGTGTCTCGTCCAGGTGCTGAACCAGACGGGTCGTCTGGAGATCCAGCTGCTGGAGTACTCGCTGTCCACCGCACGCCTGGAGAAGCACATCCTGCTGCAGGCCAACGAGCTGGCGCGCCTCAACGACAAAAACAGGTGAGGCTCACACACACACACACACGCATGCACGCAGGCACGCACGCACACACACACGCACGCACGCACACACACACGCACGCACGCACGCACACACACGCATGCACGCACACACACACACATGGACACACACACACACAGGAACACGTGCACATACACTGACACAGACACAGACACACACCAACACACATGTGCAATTGCACCCATAACACAAACAAATCACACACCTGTTGACAGTGCACACATACACACCTGTCACATACTGGACCTGTCAAGTCAAGTCAAGTCAAGTCGGCTTTTATTGTCAATTTCTTTACATGCACTGGTCATACAAAGAATTGAAATTTCGTTTCTTACTTTCCCATGCAGACATAGACATGCTTTAAATACAGACATAGACATACTATGGACATAGCCATAGACAATAAACATTAAATTAAAGTGCAAGACTGAAATATAGAACATGTATGTATCAAAATAGAAATATAGGACATATATTAAAAAAAAATAGAGGTAGTTGTGTTGTATATTTCTATAGTCTTAACAGTTACATGAAGTAACTGGGGGGGGGGGGGGGTTTGGTAGACAGGATCCTAGTTTCCTAGGTTCCTGGTTGGCTGGTGGGTGGGGGGGGCTGTCAGTGATGGGAGAGTGGGTAGAGTGTTCAGCATCCTGATTGCTTGGTGGATGAAGCTACTTGCCAGTCTGGTGGTGCGGGAGCGGAGGCTCCTGTACCGCTTTCCAGAGGGCAGGAGGCTGAACAGTTCGTGTGCAGGGTGGGTTGTATCCTTGACAATCATTAGTGCTTTGCGGGTGAGGCGGGTGGTGTAAATGTCCTGCAGGGAGGGGAGTGGTGCTCCAATGATCCTCTTAGCTGTGTTAACAGTGCGCTGGAGGGTCTTCCTGTTCTGATCTGTGCAGCTTCCGCCCCACACTGTGATGCTGCTGGAGACGATGCTCTCGATGGTCCCTCTGTAGAATGTAGTCATGACAGGAGGCGTGGCACTTGCCTTCTTCAATTTGCGCAAGAAGTAGAGGCGCTGCTGGGCTTTCTTCGCCAGTGATGCTGTGTTGGTGGTCCAGGAGAGGTCGTCGCTGATGTGCACCCCCAGAAATTTTGTGCTGCTCACTCTCTCCACAGCATCTCCGTCGATGGACAGTGGTGGCAGTTGTTTGTGGCCTCTCTGAAAGTTGACAACAATCTCCTTGGTCTTGCTGACATTTAGCAGGAGGTTGTTGTCTTTGCACCATTTAGCCAGCAGGTCTACTTCTTCTCTGTAGTGAGCCTCATCGCCCTTAGTGATGAGGCCCACCAGTGTTGTGTCGTCCGCAAACTTCACCAGATGGTTGGAGCTGTGAGTGGTTGTACAGTCATGTGTTAGCAGTGTGAAGAGCAGGGGGCTGAGCACACACCCTTGAGGGGCCCCCGTGCTCAGGGTCAGAGTGCTTGAGGTGTTGTTCCCGACACGTACTGCTTGTGGTCTCTGCAACAGGAAATCCAGCAGCCAGTTGCAGAGGGAGGTACTGAATCCTAGCTTGTCCAGTTTGCTGATGAGTTGTTGTGGTATTATGGTATTGAATGCTGAACTGAAGTCTATGAACAGCATTCTCACATATGAGTCTTTATTGTCTAAGTGGGTGAGGGCTGGATGGAGGGCAGAGCAGATTGCATCCTCTGTGGATCGTTTGGCTCGGTATGCAAACTGGAAGGGGTCCAGGGTGGGGGGTAGGGTGGCTTTGATGTGTGACATGACTAGCCGTTCGAAGCACTTCATGATTATTGGCGTGAGTGCTACAGGACGGTAGTCATTGAAGCATGATGGTGATGATTTCTTTGGCACGGGTATGATGGTGGCAGTTTTGAAAAGTGATGGGATGACTGCTTGCTCCAGAGAGGTGTTGAAAATGTCTGTAAGAACATCCTTCAGCTCTTCTGCACAGTCCTTCAACACTCGTCCTGGTATGTTGTCTGGGCCTGCTGCTTTGCGTGGGTTAATGGTGGCTAGTGTCCTCTTCACGCTGGCAGAGGACAGGTACAGGGGTTGGTCGTGGGGGGGAGGTGGGGTTTTCTGTGGGTGAGTGTCATTTTGTGCTTCAAAACGGGCGAAAAAACTGTTCAGGTCATTTAGCAGAGAGGTGTTGTTCTCACAGCTCCGTGGCGCAGGCTTGTAGTCAGTGATGGCCTGTATGCCCTGCCATAGGCTCTGTGCATCTCTGCTGTCTTTGAAGTGTGTTGTTATTTTGTCTGTGTAATCCTTTTTTGCCTTCCTGATGCCCTGGGACAGGTTAGCCCTCGCTGTTCTTAGGCCAGCTACATCTCCAGCTCTGAAGGCTTTGTCTCTGGCCCTCAGCAGTCTGTGGACGTCTCCTGTCAGCCATGGCTTCTGGTTGGCCCGAGTGGTGATGTGTTTTATTTCTGTAACATCATCGATGCATTTGGTGATGTAGGAGGTCACAGTGTCTGTGTATTCCTCAATGTCAATGTGGTTGTTGTGGGTGGCAGCTGTTTTGAAGATATCCCAGTCTGTTGTTTCAAAGCAGTCCTGAAGTTGTGAGACGGCCCCCTCCGGCCACATTCTCACCTCCTTCAGAACCGGTTTGGTGACTTTTGCTCTTTGTCTGTATCGGGGCATTAGTAGGATGCTAATGTGGTCTGATTGCCCGATATGGGGGAGGGGTTTGGCTTTGTAGGCTTCTTTCTGTGGGGTGTAAACAAGGTCCAGGGTGTTTTGTCCTCTTGTTGGGAAGTTTACATGTTGGTGAAATTTTGGTAGTACAGTTTTGAGATTGGCGTGATTGAAGTCTCCAGCGATGATTGTGAAGGCATCCGGGTGTTCACTTTGTTGTTCACTGACGGCCCGATACAGCTCATTCAGTGCCATGCTCCTGTCACTGTTTTTGTTGCTGGGGGGGATGTACACCGCGACCAGCAGAATCGCGGTGAATTCCCTGGGGAGGTAGAAGGGTCGGCACTTAATAATCATAAACTCCGCCAGTGGAGAGCAGTGTCTGTGTACTACCGTAGCGTCTCGGCACCAAGCATCATGTGTGTAAACACAAACTCCTCCACCACGTCTTTTGTCTGCTAGGGCTCGGTCTGCTCGATAGCACGTTAGCTGCTCCAGGTGTATAGCAGAGTCGGGGATGTTATCGTTGAGCCATGATTCAGTGATAACAGTCACGCAGCAGTTACTCACTGTCTTGTTTGCTGATCTTAGCAACCGAATGTCGTCCATCTTATTGTCCAGTGATCTTACGTTTGCCAGGAATATGGATGGTATTGCTGGGCGAGTTGGGTCAACAGTGGACAGACACACACACACACACACATGCACACACTCAAACATACCCTTGTGCAGACCCACCGTGAGAAAGGAAGAGACTGTACAGCAGTAAAGCTGGATCATGGACATTCATTAAAAAATGTAACAGAATAAGCAAAAACTTTTTTCTCTCTTCCTGTGGTCAATGGGGGAGGGGAGGAGGGGGGTCAGTAAGAGATATCTGTGTCTGTGTGTGTGTGTGTGTGTGTGTGTGTTTGTGTGTGTGTGTGTGTGTTTTGTATATTGCACAATATTGCACATCTCTTTGTTTGCATTCTTCAATCCACCTAGTGAGCAGTAGAGCCCTCTTATAACACAGCTGTGTGCAGTGCTGCCATCAACTCCTTTTTCACCCTCGACCTATTTAGTCATCCACTTCTCTCTCTCTCGCTCTCTCTATCTCTCTCTCCATCTCTCTCTCTCTCTCTCTGTATCTCTCTCTCTCTCCTTCTGCTGCCTCACCATCTGATCCTCTTCCTGTGAGTAAATAAACTCCACCTGCGCTAAGTAACAAGCAGCACAGCAGACACCAATTTCACAGCACAGTAATATTGCAGCACTCACAGTTACATTACACAGTAATATTACGGCACTCACAGTTACATTACAGCTCAGCACAGTAATATTGCGGCACTCACAGTTACATTACAGCACAGCACAGATATATTGCGGCACTCACAGTTACATTACATTACAGCACAGTAATATTACGGCACTCACAGTTACATTACATTACAGCACAGCACAGTAATATTGCGGCACTCACAGTTACATTACAGCACAGCACAGATATATTGCGGCACTCACAGTTACATTACATTACAGCACAGCACAGTAATATTACGGCACTCACAGTTACATTACATTACAGCACTGTGATATCACAGCAAAGTAAATTTACGGCATTCACACTTACACTCCAGAACGCAAGTAGTGAGTGTTAAAAGAATGCAAGGTAGGAATTCATTGTGTACATGTTGTTGCTATGATACGTTATATTTAGCTAAATAGCTAGCTCTCGACTTAAGTAATGCAGGAAGCTAAGCAAAGACCCATTGTTGGGGAAAAAAACGCAACCTCAAAAGTAGAATTATTTTTTTTTACGCTGAGCGCCTCACGTTTTTATAAGCCGCGCTTATTTTTCTGCTTGCGCCCCACTTCTATAAGCGCAAGGCGCATTGCCACGGTCAGTCACACCGTTCCATAGGGGAACCAATCGAAAGTGAGCACCTGGAGGTGAAAAAAAGTCTGTACGTACAGCTCTTACAGTCACATTAAAGCACAGTCATATTGCAGCATTCACAGTCACATTAAAGCAGTCATATTGCATATTGCAATATTTGGATATGGTATTTTATGACTGTATAAGCGTTTGTGTGTGTGTGTGTGTGTGTGTGTGTGTGTGTGTATGCAAGAGTGTGTGAGTGACCACTATAATGATAGAAGAGACCATCCTCTTTACAGCAGTCGTGTTTGCTTGTCTTCAGTTCAGAAATTGTTTTTTTGTGCTGTTTGTGTGTGTTGTTTTGTGCTGTTTATGTGTGTGTGTGTGTGTGTGTGTGTGTGTTGTTTTGTAGTTTTGTGCCCATTTCAACAATGGGGAGCCACAGAGGAAAGGGGTCAGGGGTCAGACACATTCCCAGCTCTTGGAAGTCCACTCGGTGGTCCAGCAATATTCTCAGAATTCGTTTGCACTGCTCACCCGATATTCTTACCTTTGGAAGGATTTACAGTGACATTCAAACACTTCATGTCATTATACCTGTGGACACATCCACACTGCTGCAAGAGATTACACACACACACACACACACAGACACACACACACACACACACACACACACACACACACACACACACACACACACACACACACACCCACAGACATACACACACACACACACACACACACACACACACACACACACACACACACACACACACACGGAAACACACACACATGCAAACACACACACACACATGGAAACACACACACACACACACACATGCAAACACACACACACATGTAAACACACAAACACACACACACACACACACACACACACACACACACACACACACACACATGCAAACATACCTCTACATCGGCAGAAGGATTTTGGATTCCCTTTGGATCCTCTCTGCACCCCATGCCCCCTCCCAACACACACACACACACACTCACACACACACACACACACACACACATGCATACACAAAGAGGAATATATACATTTTTAATCTGACCATATGACAGACTCCTTAGCCTTCCATGGAAAGTAAATCTGAGCATTCGGTTTATTTCTGGAATAAATCAAGTTTACCTTTTAAAAAAAGAATGAGAATGGAAACTAAATACTGAACACTAGCCTGTTCATCATTCTCCTGCTCAAGAGGGCCATTCCTCAGCCTCATGGCCATGTAAAGCTGTCGGCTTTACTATGTTCTATCTACTATGTTCATGGATAGCAGCACAACGTCAAGGAAAATAATTAATATAGAACATACAAAAGCTCTGAGAATTAACAGAATTAATGTTCTGTCCTTCCAAAAGAACTCCAACTATATTCATATAGCCATTGAGCTTTGGTTTTCTGTTTACAATAAATACTGAAAGTAGTCTGGGACAGTGGGTCAGGATGTGATGGCTTAGCTGTTATTTATGTGTGCAGCAAGAGATGGGAGTTATATTACAACTAGCTGGCAGATAGGTCAGGGCTTGTTGACAATGTCTGATGGTCATGATTGACTGACAGTTTGTTACGTGTTTATAAAACAGCTGTGTTGCATGTTTAAGCATCCGGATGGTGAGTATATTATGTTTTTGAAAT
>NC_055977.1:4672712-4680212 GCF_018492685.1 Alosa sapidissima | reverse complement strand
ATTTTTTTTGTTAATAATTTAAATATCTAAATGGAACTAATTCTGAATCCCTTCAGCTGCAGTGAAACACATCACCCACCCACACATACACACACACACACACACACACACACAGACACACACACACACACACAAATACACACACACACACACACACACACACACACACAGACACCCACCCACGCACAGCTCAGATTCTAAAAAAAATTGGGGCTATTTTGAGACATGCTTTGTAATTTAAGTGCACACTTAAAGGTCAGACCATTCACTTCAAATTCAAATTCAAATTCAAAAAAAGCTTTATTGACATGACAAGAGCACTTGTGTTGTCAAAGCATACAAATCATAAGTAAGTTAGTGAGGAAACAAAGAGCATGAAAATAAGTAAGAATAAATAAGTAAATAAATATAAATAAAATAAATTCATAAAATAAATTATAAGAAATTAAAAAATAATAATAATAATAATAATAATAATAATAAAAAAAAAAAAAGATTAGAAATTATAGTTCTAGATGAGATGGGATTGAATACGATTTAAGGTGGTGGAGAGGTGAGAGAATCTGTTCTTGCGTATGTGCTTTCTAACCTTAATTTGTGGCACATATATACAAACTGAGCTGCTAGCTCAATTGTCTGTGTGTCTTCTCCTAAGACGATTTTCATTTTGGAACTAGCATCTAGTGACATAAATTGTTTATTGTGTCTGCTAAATCTTACATAGAAGTCATTTCTCAGTAATTGATAAATGGGACACCTATGCAGAAAATGTATTTCATCTTCAACCTCCATTGTGTCACAGTACTTGCATAGGCGTTGATGTTTTTCTTGCCATGATTTTTTATGGCGTCCTATTTCTATTTGGAGTTTATGGTCACCCAATCTGTATTTTGTAAGACACGTTTTTTGAGGTTGTTTCAGTATTACTAGATAATTTGCTAGTTTGTATTCTCTGTTTAATTGACAGTAGCTGCCCAGTTTTTTGTTAGAGTGAATTTCATTTTGCCATTGCGTAATGTAGGTTGCCTTCATGAATTTGTGGGTTTCATTCAGATCGGTTAGGTTTATATCAGCAATGTTATATTTATTTATGATTAATTGTGCAAGTTTATCATTTTGTGGGTCTGATATGTTAGTCAGTAGTGCTTTGTGATGGTAACTAATAGTGTTTGCATTTTTTAAGTGTATCCAATATTTCATAACTCTTTTGGTGATGGCCAGGGACAAGGGGAAGCGACCTAACTCTGCTCTGCAGGCATTATTTGAAGTACTTCTATGGACATGCAGAATAGATTTACATATTTCTGTGTGGAGTTTTTCAATTTCAGTCTGGTCCCATGGTTTTTTTAAAAGAAGTAATGGTGGACCCCAAATTTCTGAGCCATAGAGTAGGATTGGAGTAATAACGGCATCAATTATTTTTAACCAAATGTTGATGGGAGGTTGATATTTGTTAATTGTTTTATACACTGAATAGAATGCTCTTCGGGCTTTATTTTTTAATGCTTGCAATCCTGGAATAAAACTGCCAGATGCATTTATGACTAGACCTAAATATGTGTAGTTGGTTGTGTGTTCTAAAATATCAGGGCCTAATGTGAATAGGAATTTATTCTTTGTTGTTCGTGCTCTCTTTTGGAATATCATTATTTTGGTTTTATTTAAATTTACTTTTAAGGACCATGTTTGGCAGTATTGATTTAAAATGTCTAAATTTTGTCTCAACCCGTCCGCTGTTGGTGATAGTAAAACCAGGTCATCGGCGAACATGAGAAATTTCACATCCTTGTCATGGAGAGTCAGCCCAGGAGCAGCTGATTTCTCTAACAGTGTGGCAAGTTCGTTAATATATAAATTGAATAATGTTGGGCTTAAGCTACAGCCTTGTCTTACTCCACATTCTTGTTTAAAGAACTCTGTTCTTTTATTTCCTAACCGAACACTATTTATATTATTTGCATACATTGTTTTTATCAAATCATATGTTTTCCCTCCAATTCCAGCTTCTAACATTTTCAAGAATAGACCTTTATGCCAGATGTTATCAAAGGCTTTTTGGAAATCTACAAAGCATGCAAAGATTTTTTCTTTTTTGGAGTTATGTACATGTTTATTTATTAATGTCTGGAGTGTGTATATGTGGTCGGAAGTTCGATGATTTGGTAGAAAACCAATTTGACTATTGTTCAGAATTTTGTGGTCGTCAAGGAATGTTAGAATTCTTTTATTAATGATGCTGCAAAATAACTTTCCTAAGTTACTTGTGATGCAAATGCCTCGGTAATTGTTTGGATTTAATTTATCACCAGATTTGAATATAGGGGTAATAAGGCCTTTATTCCAAATTGAGGGGAAGACTCCACTGTTGAGAACTAGGTTAAACAATTTAGTTATGGCTTCTTTGAGTTTTGAGTTGCTATATTTTAGCATCTCAGTGGAGATACGGTCAATACCGGAAGCTTTTCTAGGTTTAAGTTTTTTAAGTTTGTCTTTTAATTCAAATACTGTGATGGGCATGTCTAAGGGATTTTGGTAATCTTTGATTGTTTCTTCCAAACACTTTTGTTTCTTTATTATTGTGAGTTGTCCTGGTTCAAGTTCCATGCTTTCTGGGTTCTGGTAAAGATTTTTAAAATGGTTCATCCATATCTGGCTGTTTCTAATTGGAGACTCAGACTTGCCAGCACCTGTCAGCTTTTTCCAATTTGACCAGAATGTGTTTTGATTAATTGACCGATCGATTTTGTCTAGTTCTTTGGACATGTAAGATGATTTTTTGTTTTGTATAATTTTTTTATAATTTTTTAATTCAAGATGATATCTTGTTCTGCTGTCAGTATCGTTTGGGTTTCGATGTTTAATATTGGATAACTCTCTTAACTTTATCCTTGCTGCATTGCAGTCTTTATCAAACCAATCCTCTTTGAATTTTGTTCTATTTCCTTTCATTCTAGAGATTTGTTTTACATTAGCTGTTTTTGCTAAATGTATTAATATATTGTTTAGGTGGTTACAGGCCATATTTACGTTCTCAGCATTTGGTTGGTATTTGGTCATAATGAAATTATCAATTATTTGTTCATTGTTATTGATGACTGCTTCATATGTTGACACATTTTTGTCTGTCCATTTAAAAGTTTTTGGAAGTGAGAATAATTTAGGTTCAACATTTTGTGATTTAAATTTAATATCTGATAGTTGCAGGTGTAGTATTAACTGGCAGTGGTCAGAAATAGGTAGTTGTGGCATTATCATAAAAGCAGTTATGTGTTCTGGATCAAGATCAGTGATGAAATAGTCAACCACAGAGCAACCGAGGGAAGAAGAGAATGTAAATCCTCCAAAAGAATCTCCTCTAAATCTCCCATTTACAATGTAAACACCAAGACTTTTGCATATACGTAGCAATTTAGTTCCGCTGGCATTTATTGTGCTGTCAAAACTCTTTCTCGGTGTTTGGATTATCTGTGAATATAGGGTTCTATTACCGAATATATGGTCATCTCCATCTATGGGAATATAATCAATTTCTTTGCCTGTTCTGGCATTGAGGTCGCCACATATTAATACTTGGGCTATGGATTGGAAATAACTTATTTCTTTTTCAAGCTCCTCAAAAAGGTTAGCATCGAAATATTGGGAGGTTGAAGGTGGAATATAAACTGCACAGAGATAAAGATCTTGGTTCAAATTTAAAACTTCTTTTTGGATTTTTAACCATAAATGGGTTTTACCTTTTTTAATGGGAATTATCTTGTTGTCATATTCAGTTTTGTACCAAACTATGATACCCCCTGAATTTCTTCCATTCTTTATATGGATTTCTTTAAGAGAGGGTACTAAAAGTTCTTTATAATTATGCGGGCAATGATCAGATTTATCTCTCCAAGTCTCCAAAAGGATAATAAGGTCTAAATTTCTAATACTATTTACAAAATCAAGATTGGTTGTTTTATAACCAAATATAGAAGAATATAGTCCCTGGATATTCCAGGTGCTTATTTTAAAGGAAGCTATGGTGAAGAAAGAAGAGCTATTTTGTGAAATTGCAATAAAATGTCGGAATTAATCAATGTACTGTAGATGACCCCCCCCAATTGAGGGTGAGGTAATATCTAAGCTGTTTGGTGCTTCAATAAATAAAATGAAATAAAATAAAATAAAAATAGAAAAAATAAATAAATAAAATAAAGTAAAATGAAATAATGTTAATAGTGTATAATAATATAAGAGGATATACACATATATATAAAGACATATATACATATACATACATATACATACACATATATATATATAATAGATAAATACAAGTCATATGTCTTACAGTAAATAATCAGGCTACTATTCTCACTTAAATGGAGTTATGTGCTCTTGTTCATGAAGACATATGTTATGTAACATAGAGGCATAGGGAGATACATACATACATACATACATACACACACACACACACACACACACACACAAACACACATACGGTAAGACACATACAGATACCATACATAACGAGATCCACAGAAACACAAACAAGAATCCTTACACATATGGATACCACATACATAAAATAACAAATGGCACAGACAGACAGATAGACCTTAACTAGACACAAACTGACACCACACATACCTATGTAGTAAGATGTACTGACAAACATCTACATTAGTAAGTAATGAGACAGACAGTACACACATTCATACACATACACACACACACACACGCACACGCACGCACACATATACGTACACAAAGACACACACACAAATATACACGTAGGCTATGTATTGGCCTACATATTTTCTAAGGACAGAAGGACACACATGACACACAGGTAAGTCATATAGATAAGACAAAAGTGACTACTGATACACACACGCACACACATACACATATATAGACATACATACACAAACAAACACATATAACAAAAGACATACATAAACATGTACCTAGTCCCTACATCTATGGTAAGTATTTTAGCAAAGTAATTTATTGTACAACAGAGTAACAAGTTCTCTAATTTGAAATTCTTGGGCACTCAGGTCTTGGACTGAAGGTCTAGTTAGTACTGAGGCATAGCTGGGTTTTATAAAGTTATTGGTTTGCGCACCTGTTGCCAGTCTGGGGCCAGTGGACACAATGGAGACAGGGTGGGGGGCACCAGGAATGGGTAAAGTGGGGGGATGAGAGGGCTGTATGGGCCTTTGGTTGTAGTTTGGGGGGTGTGTTGCATCTGCAAATCTTGGTCCTGTTGTCTTTCTGCGCATTGAGGGAGGGGCAACTGTTCTGGATGGTTTCTTTGGTGGAGGGGCGTTTGTGTATCTCATTCTGACGAAGGGAACTCTTCGCTGTAATACAATGTCTTTCAAATTCCCTGCCATCAAGCTCACACCCTTCTTATTCAGGTGGACTGTGTCATATAGATGTTCCGATGTGATGTTCTCATGGTATATTATATGCACATTTTCAGTGTTCACACATGCCTGATGTATTCCTTTGTTTACTTCTGCAATCAGGTGAGTGGAGACATCTGAACGAGGCAGGATGGTAGATACAAAAATCTTAGTTTTAGGGAAAGTCTTCCTTGCCTGAATCACCACCTCTGCTATTTTGTTAACCACATTGTTACCTTTAGATGGCATAAAGTCATTGGTCCCCGTGTGGATTATCAGATGTTCAAGACTCATTCCTTTAATTTTCTGGATGTTTTCCAAGGCAGATGATGTCCGTGGAGTTTTAATTTTTACAGCTTTTGATGATGGAAAAAGGCGTTTCATGTTGATGAATTTCCCATTCGAATCACATAAAAGCACAATTTCAGGATCAGGTTCTTTAGTTTCATGAGGTGGGTTATCTTTCTGTACAGCCATTTGGGGGATGCAAGATTTCTGCTTTTCCCTCTCAGTTGCAGTGGCAGTTGATGGTGGTTTTGTAGATGCTGGTGTGGAAGGATTAGAGGGGGCCTGCAGGTCAGTCAAGTTCTTCTTCAGGTCATGTAACTCACTCCGTAGAGCATCTATGGCGTTCAGTTGTTCAGAGTGCTGGAACACTTTCAGATTTCGTAGTTCCATGCGTAGGCCTTGGTTATCTTCCTCTAATTCCCTAAGGGCAGCGTGTAACTCTCTTATCTCATCTCTTTGTTGTCTAACCATGGTCCACAACTCATCTCTTGGTTGAGATGTACAAGACTGTAGCTGAAGACCAGAGAGCATCTTGTCCTTAAACTCCACAAATTCACGTTCAAGTACGTGGATGTTGTCTTTTATGGAGTTGAGGTTGATGGCTACCTTGGGTGAGACATGTTCATTTCTTGGAGAGAGGGTGTCAACTGCAGATCTGATGGGTGATGTTCTTTTACTTAGGGTCTCAGAATAATTTTCATCATGTTTCTTATTTGCAAGAACTCTTAGAGATTGGAAGCTTTGATAGAAATTGTCTAAGCTGTTTTCTGAACCTTGCACCATCACAGTGCCATTGTGGTAAATATTAATTGTTAGATAAGGACTGTTCAATTCATCATCTTCATGTACAGTGACTTGCCGACCTTTGCTTATTCCATTCTTTTTTATGTATTTATAGGACTGGCATACAGCTGCGTGCCAAGCCTTAGGACTGTGGGTAAAGAATAAAAAGTTCGTTATGGTCTTGTTATTACCCACCATGGCAAAGTCAGCTTTCAAAGTTTCCGGATTATCTCTTAGGACTTTTAGTTTGAATGCTCTTTTGGCTTTGTTGCTGAGCTCTCCAGGGTACTGGAAATCAAAGTCTTGCTCCGACGTGCGGAGAGCAGTGAACGTTACAGCTGCCGCTACATTTGTATCGTTCAGAGTCATACTAGCAGCGTCAAGTAGGCCTACTGCTCTATTAAGTCACGGAAACTTTACAAGACACTTCAGGGGATAACCACGAGGATCGGAGATATCTTGCCTGTTACTGACAGATGAAAGTCCTATGCACTGGCGATGTCCACAGGGTCAGTCCAGTTTTGCCGTTTTGTCCGCTTTATTGATGTTAGCTTCTATAGATAGCTCTTTTAGCTTTGTTGATGTTAGCGGCGGTACTTAATGTACTGATTGTGCCAGGATAGAAGAAAACATGTTTTTTCTCTCATGTTTTAACTCTCTCTCTCTTTCTCCCTCTCTCTCAATCTCTTTCTTTCTCCATCCCCCCTCTCTCGTTCTCCCTCTCTCTCTCCCTCTCTCCCTCTCTCTCTCTCTTTCTCCCTCTCTCTCTCCCTTTCTCTCCTCTCTCTCTCCCTCTCTGTCTCTCTCTCTCTCTCTCTCTCCCTTGGTCATCAGCCTTTTGGCCTTGTGCACGGTGTACTTGAAACCCTCAGTCACTGAGAAAAGAACATAGAGAACATTTTCTTGCTGGATAGAATACACCACCTGCAACCCAAAAATAGCATAGACATTTGTCAAAATCTGGAGTGATTTCCCTATTAAATAAGTACATGGACAATGCCAAGAACTCAATCAACTCATTTACTGTTACAAAAGC
>NC_055977.1:4652712-4667712 GCF_018492685.1 Alosa sapidissima | reverse complement strand
GTGAGAGAGAGAGAGAGAGCATTAAGTCTTGCTTACGCTCCTGCTCTCTGGCTGTGTGAGTGATGACTATGTAAAGTGCTGCCACAGCAGCCTCTTCTCCCGGCCACCGGGCCCTCTGAGCCTCTCCGTGTCACCATGGCGCCCGCGAGATCCGGGACAACAGCTGGAATGGGCGGGTGAACAGGTGTCAGAGTGCTCCCGTCCGCGGTACACGTCCCCAAAAAACGTCTTTTTTTCTACAACAACAACGAAGGCCGCTGAGCAGGCCTCTGCGCTCCAGTAAAGGGCCTCCAGCAGGCACACTAGCTCTTACACACACAGCAGTCAACCAGAACCAACTCTGGGTCCAAATCCGGCCCATAAGGGCCCTTCAGCGGGATGTCCCCCGGGCCATTGAGCACTAAACTCCACAATGAAAATGGCACTTCTGAGGCATTTGTTTCTGAAGGCAAAGGTTAATAAAAAGTTGTGCCTAGACATTAAAGAGTAGTCCATTGTGTAATGTCTACACTGTGCACAGCTTATTTTCAAACTCACACGGTTGTCATTAGCTTGCAGTATTTTCCTAATTATATTCAGCTTTTTAGTGCTCGATTGCTATTGTGATGGCTGGCAAACAAGCACATTCACACAGGCCATTAATGTGACAGTCTTTTTTATTAAATATCCTTTAGTCCCATGTCCTCATTTTATCCACGGTTTAGGAATTTGTTTTCCTTGTTTGATGAATAATAATAAAAAAAGTTATGTGCAAAGGGAGACAAACAAACACTTGACCACATGACAACCCGTTATTCTCTGTCCAGACACCACAGTACCTTAGCCAATACCACAGGCACAGAATGACGTTTTGCTGACTGGAATATGTATAAGTGCTAACAAGCATATGCCACTTTATAACTAATTGTATTTACATACATGTCTTTTCTATAACTTTATACACTTCTCTGTATTTGTTTAAATTATTTATATTTCTGTGCTATACTACTCTATGTGGCAGTGGAAATTGCCCCTTGGAGATAAATAATGTGTTTTGAGTTTTTAATTGGAATTCCCTCTTGTGTTGGTCCAGGGTTTGGGGGATTCGTTTTCTCTGTGTGATGAATAAAAACAAAAAAGTTATGTGCCAAAGGGAGACCAACAACCACTGGACCACACGACAAACACTGGACTGCACGACAAACACTGGGCCGCATGACGCATGACAAACACTGGACCGCACGACAAACACTGGACCGCATGACAAACCTGCCTTGTGTCAAATGAGAAAAAAGAAAAAAAAAATCTCTCCGACCAAGGCACTTTGTGAAATTAATAATAATTTCTTTAATACAACTTGGACATGTCCAAAAAGGACCTAAAAATGGCCACGTGTAGCGGTTTGGGCCTTCTTTAGGGCATAGCGCATGGGCCAAGTGCCTTGGTCGAGAGAGATTTTTTTCTAATTTGAAACTACTAACCTTGGACCAAAGAGCACCCAACGACAAAACATACTAAAGAACAGAGAGGACTGAGCATGACACACAAACATAAACCTTCCTTGTGTGTTGGTGATGTTTTAGGGCTTTGGGAGTCCGGCGGGGGAGCACTGGCTGGGAAACAGCGCCATCCACCAGCTGACCACCTCTAAGGACTACAGCCTGCTGGTCCTGCTCAGAGACGCCGAGGGCAACGAGGCACACTCGCTCTACGAGCACTTCCACATCAACGACGAGGATAAAAACTACAGGTACCAGCATGCACTGCTTCCTTACAGAGCAGTTGATATGGCAGGGGATGTTGTCTGGCATTTTATAGCAATGAGGGAAACACAATAAGGGTAAAAACTACAGGTACCAGCAAGCATTGCTTCCTTCACACACCTTCACAGAAAAGTTGATATTATATGGCAATGAGGGAAACACAGTGTATGTGTAGTACCACATCAACAATGAGGGTAAAAACTACAGGCACCAGCATACATTGCTTCTTTCACACAGTTGAAGTTGATATGAGAGGGTATAGTGACTGACATCATGTGTCTGGAACAGGGTAGGAATTTCACAGCGGCCATGACTGCCATGGCCGTCGTAGCCCCTTGCATTGGCCGTGAGGCCCCTTTGAAAATCAGAGGTTTACAGGCCACGGTGGCCTTGGTGCCCCCTTCTTTCAATATTCTGCTTTGCGTCCTACTAATAGCGATTTTTATTTAGCTTGTGGCCTGTCAAAATAATCTTAGCATTCACAGCGCAAATTAATTTAGTCTTTTACGCAGTGGAGAAAGTGACAGCGCAAGAAAGAAAGTGCGTCCAAATTCACCCTTTTTCAGTTGAACTACTCGCGAAGTAGCCTATTCATCACACATACATCACAAGTATCACATAAAAGAGCTTTTTCTCACCTTTTAAAGGATGTTAGCCGTTAATTGCTGTGTTGAACGGTTCGCGAGAAAAGTAAATAATATAATTCAATTTAATCATACATTCTACTGAAGGTTTTGCGTCCCATGATCTCCCTACCCATTCATCTCGGTGGAATACTTTACGAACCCTTCTTTTAACACATGACAAACCATATATCAGAATAAACAGGAGTCCTTACCGAACACAAATGTGTAAAGCAGTCCCCTGTACAGTTAGCCGTTCCAGAGTAATCCAGTTTTGAATTTGCAGTGAAGTTCGACATACATGGATGTCTCCAAATTTTGGCTTTTACACTGTTCCACATGATTTCATAACGGGCCAAATACAAAATAAATGTTACAAATATCGCCTAGATATTGGTAAATCAGAGGACAGCTGACTAAGAGTTTGTGAAAGTAGCCTTAATGATCACAAAATGCTAAGCATGCATCTAGGCTATTTGAGTTTCTTAAAGCTGAGCTGTGCTTAAATTGTTCAATACATGATTTCATAACAGGCCAAATATAAAATAAATGTTATATATAGCCTATATATCTGTAAATATTAGATGATCAGATGATTTACAGTTCTATGTAATATGTCATGTTTCATGTTTTTGTAATGTTTCATACAGTGATGCAGGTCTACTGCAGTGAATAGGCTAAATACAACTTTGATCATTTTTATAGCCTACTACTGTATAGTTAACTTTGGCCTTGGGGCCCTGACATGTGGCCTTTGTGCCCCCCACCAAATATGCCCAACTGAAGGCCAAGTGGCCTTGCCCCCAGAATGGTGAAATTCCAAGCCTGGTCTGGAACATAATAAAGGCAGTCTCCAAGCATCCACATAAACAGCAACATAAACTACAGGTACCAGCATGCACATCAGCAGCATAAACTACAGGTACCAGCATGCACATCAGCAGCATAAACTACAGGTACCTGCATTCAGCAACATAAACTACAGGTACCAGCATCCACATCAGCAACATAAACTACAGGTACCAGCATGCACATCAGCAGCATAAACTACAGGTACCAGCATTCAGCAACATAAACTACAGGTACCAGCATCCACATCAGCAACATAAACTACAGGTACCAGCATGCACATCAGCAGCATAAACTACAGGTACCAGCATTCAGCAACATAAACTACAGGTACCAGCATCCACATCAGCAACATAAACTACAGGTACCAGCATGCATATCCCTTGGTGAGAGCACACAGTGGCACAGAGCAGTTGATATGACAGGGCAGACTGCCTGACTGACACCATGCGCCCGCAAGCCAGTGGAACCTGTGTTCTGGGAGCCAGCTATGATACAGTACACCTGTGTTCTGCGAGCCAGCTATGATACGCCTGTGTTCTGGGAGCCAGCTATGATACACCTGTGTTCTGGGAGCCAGCTATGATACAGTACACCTGTGTTCTGGGAGCCAGCTATGATACACCTGTGTTCTGAGAAGGGAGAGATGAGGAGATGCAGCATTGAGTCTCAAGTTTCTGACATCATCGATGCGTGCCCAGATTGGGCAACGCTGCAGGGCAACCACATAACCGGTTCCATGTGTCCCGTTTCGATGATTAAAGTTCTCAAGGAACTGATCAACAAAGTTCTCAAAAAACTCAAGAACGATTGGTATGAGAGTGAGTGTATTGTGTGTGTGAGCAACTTACTACTCAAGTTACTACTCAATTTTTCGATTTTTTTTTTTTTTACTTACAAACAATAATACCCTCAACCTCAGCCTGTTTGTTAAATATTTATGACACACACACACACACTCACTGTGGGGGTGAATCTGTTTCCAGGTGTGTGTGGGTAATTGAAATGGAGAGAGAAGACATTGAAATGGAGAGATAAGCATCTTTGTTTGGCATTGTGCTCCATGTAACAGGATTTAGCCTCCGTTTGGCCCAGGGAGCAGAGATTAAATGGCATGAGCTTTTCCAGCTTGTTACACACACACACACACACACACACACACACACACACACACACACACATATATGTGACGTCTAACTGACTGATGGCACGGGGATGTGCGCGCACACACACACACACACACACACACACACACACACACATGCCTAATGGGCTGATGCCCAGAGATGCCTTTTTATGATAATCCCACAGCAGAGGAAAAGCTACAACAACAACAATGAAACACACACACACACACACACACACACACGCAATCACAAAACAGAATTGAACATGAACATGGCATAATATGACACGTATCCCCTCAAGTATATGGATGCATATACATACACAAGTGTAAACACACACACACAAACACACACAGATTCACACTCCTCTGGTTTCCTCCGGCACATCAATCAGGATGATGAGGGGGAGGCAGGGCACAGTGTCACTGTCTCTGCCTCCACACACACACACACACACACACACACACACACACACAATCACAAAACAGAATTGAACATGCACATGGCATAATATGACACGTACTGTATCCCCTCAAGTATATAGATACACAAGTGTAAACACACACACACAGACACACACAGATTCACACTCCTCTGGTTTCCTCCGGCACATCAATCAGGATGATGAGGGGGAGGCAGGGCACAGTCTCTGCCTCCGCTGAGTTCACACACACACACACACACACACACACACACAGTGCACTCTCAGCCTCTGCTGTGTTCACACACACACACACACACACACACAGTGCACTCTCAGCCTCTGCTGTGTTCACACACACACACACACACACACACACACACAGTGCACTCTCAGCCTCTGCTGTGTTCACACACACACACACACACACACACACAGTGCACTCTCAGCCTCTGCTGAGTTCACACACACACACACACACACACACACACACACACACACACACACACACACACACAGTGCACTCTCAGCCTCTGCTGTGTTCCCTCATCCAGCTGTTTCTGCCTCACTGGGCTCTGCTGAGGATGCCAGCCTGCCGCAACAGGAAATGCAAACACACACACACTTACTCACACACACATACTCACACACGCACACACACACACTCGCTTGCACACACACACACACACACACACATATTCACACACAAACACACTCAATCACTCTCAAACGCACACATGCTCATTCACTCATTTACTCACACACATTCATACACTAATTCACTCACTCAAACACAAAATCACACACACACACTCACTCACACACACTCACACACACAAACACATACTAACTCACAATCAAATACTCATACTGAGGCACATATGACACACGGCCATAAATACACACACACACACACACACACCTGGTTCTGCCAAAGACCTGCCAAGTCAAACAATTTGGGCCTCCCACCATGGGCTGTCGTTAAAGCAGCCGTAGCTAGCAGGCACGATTACACCACAAGTGAACCAGAACCACTGGAATTAGATTTAACCCAAAAGAGATGAATCTGAAATGGAATGTGACTCATCGGCTCTGGGAAAGCAGCGAGAACGGAAAAAGAAACAGAAAAGAATCCATTTGTGTGTGTGTGTGTGTGTGTATATATATGTGTGTGTGTGTGTGTGTGTGTGTGCGTGTGCGTGTGTGTGCGTGCGTGCGTGGTGCTAGTTAAGGTACTATTTGAGTGTGGTATTGCAGAGTTCACATACCTATACATGTGCCTAAGTGAGTTAGTGTGTGTGTGTGTGTATGTAGTATTAGTAGTACTATAGTTAGAACATGATTGTGTGTGTGCGCAGTGTTAGTGGTGCTATAGTTACAATATAATTTTAGCACATTATTGCTCACATTCGTGTTCACATTCCCCTATAAATGTGCCGATATGTGTGTGTGTGTGTGTGTGTTTTCTTCATCACCTCATTGGGCGTGTGAGTGTGATGTTCACCTAATTAAGTGTGTGTGTGTGTGTGTGTGTGTGTGTGTGCATAGTGTTAGTAGTGCTATAGTTAGAACATGATTGTGTGTGTGCGCAGTGTTAGTGGTGCTATAGATAGAATAGTGTATAATTTTAGCACATTATTGCTCACATTTGTGTTCACATTCCCCTATAAATGTGCCGATATGTGTGTGTGTGTATGTGTGTGTGTTTTATTCCTCACCTCATTGGCCATGTGAGTGCGATGTTCACCTCATTCAGTGTGTGTGTGTGTGTGTGTGTGTTTTCTTCCTCACCTCATTGGGCGTGTGAGTGCGATGTTCACCTCATTCAGTGTGTGTGTGTGTGTACAATATGTGTGTGTGAGTAGTGTTAGTAGTGCTATAGTTAGAACATGATTGTGTGTGTGCGCAGTGTTAGTGGTGCTATAGTTACAATATAATTTTAGCACATTATTGCTCAAATTCGTGTTCACATTGTCTAAATATGTGTGTGTGTGTGTGTGTTTCCTTCCTCACCTTATTGGGCGTGTGCGTGCAATGTTCACCTCATTCAGTGTGTGTGTGTGTGTGTTTTTCTCACCTCATTGGGCGTGTGCGTGCAATGTTCACCTCATTCAGTGTGTGTGTGTGTGTGTGTGTGTGTTTTTTCTTCCTCACCTCATTGGGCGTGTGCGATGCATTCAGTGTGTGTGATGATCATAACATGTTGATTCTCCCTGTGGAGATCAGAGGGGTATCCAGCCAGTAGCCTCCTAGTGTGCAGGGTACCGCTAGCCAATAGCCTCCTAGTGTGCAGGGTACCGCCAGCCAATAGCCTCCTAGTGTGCAGGGTACCGCCAGCCAATAGCATCTCAGGGTGCTGAGGTACTGCCAGCCACTAGCATCTCAGGGTGCTGAGGTACTGCCAGACAATAGCATCTCAGGGTGCTGTGGTACTGCCAGCCAATAGCATCTCACGTGCTGAGGTACTGCCAGCCAATAGCATCTCAGGGTGCTGAGGTACTGCCAGCCAAAAGCAGCACAGGGTGCAGGGGGTCGAAACCACACCCCGAACATAAATAATATACGTAGAAGATATTGTTCTTGATTCTTTATGGAACTGTGTAGGCCAGCCTATAGCAGCACAGAGTGTGGGGGGAGCTCTAGCCAAGCGCAGCCAATAGCAGTTTGGCACAGCTCAGCTCCCTTCAGCCAATAACAGTCCAGATAGCAGAGGGATCTTCAGCCAATAGCAGCCCACTGTGCGTAGGGACCAAAGGCCAAACATACACACACACACACATATACACACATGCACACACATACACACACATGCACACACATACACACACATACACACACACACACACACACACACACACACATACAGTACATACACACACATGCACACACATACACACACATACACACCCTAGCACACACACACACACACACACACATATGGCAGAAGCGATGCACCCACAGAGATCACCACTCCTGACCATTTCAGCAATGTGTGAAACGTTTTTGGATTTCCATTGGAAAAATAAGTGCACATCTGATAACGCTACACCCTCACAAGCTAGGTAGGTAAACAGCTAAAGCAGGCAAGAGTTAGGTTTTTACCTCCCTCCTCTAGGCTATGTCCGGTCACTTCTCTGATAGGCTTAATGGTTCATGGAATCGTGGCCTATAGAAAAAAAGAAAGCAAACTTTTCCCCAATCAGGAAATACTTGCTAATTTGGCGTCATCAAACATAGAGGCATTCAATAAAGTGGTAGTGGTATGGGCGTTCATTCAGTGTGTGCGCGTCTGTGTAAAAGAAATTGAAACCACTCAAGTTGCACAGATATCGTTGGTAAACTGAGCTTATGATCAATATAACAAGTCAACCACACGTTAATAGTGGCATTGGCAATGCATAAGCCCATTTATACAGTGTATAGAGATGCATCGTAAATATTAATAATATGCAAAAATTGAGCATTAAATATTCAAATATAATTTGATTATTAAAATAATAATTTTGGAAGAAGATTGAAAGCCCTACTGCAGAGTGACCAAAGGCCAACAAACATTCCAAGGTGCATTGGGAGGCCTCCAGGCCCAACATGGTGTCTGACTGCTTAGTGTGAGCTGCCGTCGGTCCGACTGGTTAGTGTGAGCTGGCGTCCGACTGCGTAGTGTGAACTGACGTCCAACTGCTTAGTGTGAGCTGGTGTTCGACTGCTTAGTGTGAGCTGGCGTCCGACTGCTTAGTGTGAGCTGGCGTCCGACTGCTTAGTGTGAGCTGGCGTCCGACTGCTTAGTGTGAGCTGGCGTCCGATTGCGGAGTGTGAGCCGGTGTAATGTGACCTGGCGTCCGACTGCTTAGTGTGAGCCGGTGTAGTGTGACCTGGCGTCCGACTGCTCCCAGTGAGCCAACATGGCGTCCGACTGCTTAGTGTGAGCCGGCGTAGTGTGAGCTTGTGTCCGTCTGCTCCCAGTGAGCCAACATGGCGTCCGACTGCTTAGTGTGAGCTGGCGTAGTGTGAGCTGCCGTCCGACTTCTCTGATAGGCATAATGGTTCATGGAATCGTGGCCTATAGAAAAAAAGAAAGCAAACTTTTCCCCAATCAGGAAATACTTGCTAATTTGGCGTCATCAAACATAGAGGCATTCAATAAAGTGGTAGTGGTATGGGCGTTCATTCAGTGTGTGCGCGTCTGTGTAAAAGAAATTGAAACCACTCAAGTTGCACAGATATCGTTGGTAGACTGAGCTTTTGATCAATATAACAAGTCAACCACACGTTAATAGTGGCATTGGCAATGCATAAGCCCATTTATACAGTGTATAGAGATGCATCGTAAATATTAATAATATGCAAAAATTGAGCATTAAATATTCAAATATAATTTGATTATTAAAATAATAATTTTGGAAGAAGATTGAAAGCCCTACTGCAGAGTGACCAAAGGCCAACAAACATTCCAAGGTGCATTGGGAGGCCTCCAGGCCCAACATGGTGTCCGACTGCTTAGTGTGAGCTGCCGTCGGTCCGACTGGTTAGTGTGAGCTGGCGTCCGACTGCGTAGTGTGAACTGACGTCCAACTGCTTAGTGTGAGCTGGTGTTCGACTGCTTAGTGTGAGCTGGCGTCCGACTGCTTAGTGTGAGCTGGCGTCCGACTGCTTAGTGTGAGCTGGCGTCCGATTGCGGAGTGTGAGCCGGTGTAATGTGACCTGGCGTCCGACTGCTTAGTGTGAGCCGGTGTAGTGTGACCTGGCGTCCGACTGCTTAGTGTGAGCCGGTGTAGTGTGACCTGGCGTCCGACTGCTCCCAGTGAGCCAACATGGCGTCCGACTGTTTAGTGTGAGCTGGCGTAGTGTGAGCTTGTGTCCGTCTGCTCCCAGTGAGCCAACATGGCGTCCGACTGCTTAGTGTGAGCTGGCGTAGTGTGAGCTGCCGTCCGACTGCTCCCAGTGAGCTGTGTGAGCTCCCCACTAGGCCTCTGGCTCCCTGTCTACTGTGTGGTCAGATTCCCCCGTGGTGATTCATCAGACTCTCAGAGAGGGAGGTGGGGGGGGGGGAAAGAAAGAATGAGAGAGAACGTGGAAAGAAAAGAAAAAAGAAGAGTGGTATAGAGAAAGAATTGCACTACTGAGTGGTAAAGAGAAAGAGAAGAGGATGATGATTTTTTGGTGGAATTTTTCCACCTTAATTTTACTGGTATCAAAATCCTGATGGAACAGAGTATTCTGATTTAAACAAAGACGTATATTTTTTTAGTGGTGTCTCCACACAGACTTTCAAAGCCTCCCTACCAAAACATGTACCTACACGATGTAAAATCTAGGGCGCTGCAGACTAAGAATAACTGAGAATAACGTGTTTACAAGAAGCACTAGCGCCTGTTACAAAAACAACATGTGATTTGTTACATTTTGTTCAGAAGATCTGATAAAAAGTCTGCAAATGTTGCTTTGATCTAAGGAGATGCATCTTCATTCCACCTCACCAAAAAAGTACAGTACAAGATTTAATGTATTTTTTTTTTTTTTAAGATTTACATGAGTTCATATGCACTTCATTTATAACTTCACTTCATTCATAAATTAATGTTGTTGCAAAGCATGTGTGCCTGGTCTGGAGGTGGCATACAATTAGGTTTTGCATTAGTAGATAATATGTAGTAATACAGCCCAACATGAGAAGAACAATCTGAGAGTGCCTCTCATTGAAATGAGTTTGTGGCTCTGTCTTCAGTGTGTGTGTGTGTGTGTGTGTGTGTGTGATTTCAGAATGGTTATTTATTGGAGTATGCTACACCTTTCTACCAAAAGCAGGCCAGTAGTTTTTTTTCCCATACTCCTGTTGACAGACAAACAAACCACACAAAAAAACACAATACTGTATATGTGGTGGAGGTAATTCTCCTTTTAGTTTAGCCACATGTATCACTTGCATTTGTGTCTAGCATGTGCTTTGTTTGTGCACGCCATTGATATGAAGCTCCTCTCCCCTCCCTCTGCCCAGCTTGCATGCCCGCGGCTTCAGTGGCACAGCGGGCAAGACGAGCAGCCTGACACGCACGGGCACCATGTTCAGCACCAAGGACCGCGACAACGACTTCTGCAGCTGCAAATGTGCCCAGATGGCCTCAGGAGGTGAGTTGACGGCTACCCTGTGTTTATTATTACCATGCTGCATGCCCTGTATGCAGTGAGGTGGGAATGATTGATTCATGGCGTAAATACTGTCTTTGTTTTGTGAATAAAGTAGTAGAATGAGTATTTGATGAGTATTTGTTGCCTTTGCTCTCTGCTTTTGCTTGGGGCAGCCGTGGCCTACTGGTTAGCGCTTTGGACTTGTAACCGGAGGGTTGCCGGTTCGACCCCTACCAGTGGGCCGCAGCTGAAGTGCCCTTGAGCAAGGCACCTAACCCCTCACTGCTCCCCGAGCGCTGCTGTTGTTGCAGGCAGCTCACTGCGCCGGAATTAGTTATTAAACACACCTCACTGTGTGTTCACTATGTGCGGTTTGTGTTTCACTAATTCACAGATTGGAATAAATGCAGAGGCCAAATTTCCCTCACAGGATCAAAAGAGTATATATACTTGTACTTATTATAAGTAAACAAAAGTAAAGTCACACTTTCTCTAATGGATGACAAATACGCATAGTCTCACACATAGTGTGCTCACACCTTTCTGAGTACAGTTTGCCACAGACGACAGGCTCACCTTGCCGAAAGGTAACACTTGCAGCGCGTCTGATTCTGAGCCTCTTGCGGTTGCAGGCTGGTGGTTTGAAGCATGCGGGCCCTCCAATCTCAACGGCATGTACTACTCTGGGGTGGCCAGAGCAGCCTACAATGGCATCAAGTGGTACTACTGGAAGGGGCCCAACTTAAAGGCCACGTTGACCTCTATGATGGTGCGACCAGCAGACTTCTGAGAGCTGCCTATGGGATGTCATCAACCTGAGACGGGCTCACAGTCATGATGTCATGGACAGCGCAGTATTGCTATGAAAATGACAGGAAAGCACACACTCTTTATTTTTGAGTTCGGATGGCTAACTAAAGGATCCTCTTTTTTTTTGCCATAACTATTCAGCCACATCCTTGGATTGTTTTATTCACACATTTTTTTATTGTTTTTTTTTTTTTTTTTTGGACTGAGAGGAGAGGGTCCTGAAATATGAACAAGCCCTGTCCAGGCAAACACATGACACATGAACAGACCCAGACAGGATCTCCAGAGGAACCTGTTCTTTATTGCCTTGTGTTACCAGCGTAATGTTGTTCTTACCTCATCCTGGGCTGGGGCCAGCCTGAGGCGTAACACTCACCCCTGCTGTCCATCACCCACCTGAATCAGTCCGAATATCTCCTGGACTCTACGCTCGTGAAATGGTTTTAAGAGACAGCATCCCTGTAAAATTCCATGAGGTGTTGAAACAGGTGTCGTTTTTATAAGCATTTCTCTATTTACCTTGAACATATAAGCATTTAAATAAAGGAAGAAAAACAAAGTTAGAAAAACAACTACGAATGTGAAGTAAAATGTGTGTATATAAAAAAACAAATATATATATATATATATATATATATATATATATATATATAGAGAGAGAGAGAGAGAGAGAGAGAGAGAGAGAGAGAGAGAGAGAGAGAGGGAGAGAGAGAGGGAGGGAGAGAGAGAGAGAGAGGGACTGGAATGGAATCCATCTGGACTCTATCCTTGTCCACTCGGTCAGAGATTCTGTTGTCAGAGACTCTGGAACTTTCCAATAGTCTGGTATCTCCCCAGTCCTGTCCCTGTCTCATCTCTTCTCACTGGCTCAGGTCTTTAGCCCTGTAAGACGTCTTGTCCATATGATGCTTACCCATAAAGGCTCAACATACAGAACATGAATAAAAATCTCCCTTTACATTTACATTTATAATTTATATTATACGTAACTCCTTTAACATTTCCATCTATTGACTTAGCAGATGTTGTTATGCAAAGCAACACACCACACAGTACAAATACACATTTTACTTTGTCTGTGTGTCTTCAATGGATATAGAGCCTTGGTACTGTTAGCATCTCTACCGGCTGAGGCACAGACAAATGTACTCTTCTAGATCACTGGCTGTTTACACTCACACAAGTATGGGGTCAATATCAGCTCCTCTCATATGTCAGGGGATTGATTGTCCCCTTTTCCCACCATCTGGTATTGATGTTGTTCGAAAAAAAACAAGAAAAAACTCTACGCACTACTTTTCACACATGTATAAGTGTGAGTCCTCCTGATTTGGCATAAAACCACCTGTAGAGTTATGTTTGCAACTTAGTCTACTGTCGGGTGGAGTTGAATTATAGCAGCGCTGTGTGATTGAGTTGATGTATAATAACAGTGTGTGGTTGAGTTATCACAACAGTGTTTTATTGATTTGAGTTAAATAACAGTGTGCGATGGAGTTGAGTTACAGAAACAGTGTGTGAGCTATAATAAAACAGTGTGTGACTGAGTTGAGTTAAATAACAGTGTGTGATTGAGTTGAGTTAAATACCAGTGTGTGATTGAGTTGAGTTAAATACCAGTGTGTGATTGAGTTGAGTTAAATTACACTGTGTGATTGAGTTGACTTAAAGTACACTGTGTGATTGAGTTGAGTTAAATTACACTGTGTGATTGAGTTGAGTTAAATAACAGTGTGTGATTGAGTTGAGTTAAATACCAGTGTGTTATTGAGTTGAGTTATAATAAGAAATTACTATTACCCAATACACCCAAAAACGTATAGCAACAATGTGTGATAGGGTAGAGTTGCAATAACACTGTGTGATTGAGTTGAGTTTTAGAAACAGTGTGTGATGGAGTTGAGTTAAATGACAGTGTGTGATGGAGTTGAGTTAAATGCCAGTGTGTTATTGAGTTGAGTTATAATAAGAAATTACTATTACCCAATACACCCCAAAAAGTATAGCAACAATGTGTGATAGGGTAGAGTTGCAATAACACTGTGTGATTGAGTTGAGTTTTAGAAACAGTGTGTGATGGAGTTGAGTTAAATAACAGTGTGTGATGGAGTTGAGTTAAATAACATTGTGTGATGGAGTTGAGTTAAATAACAGTGTGTGATAGAGTTGAGTTATAATGGCAATGACCTACTATTACCCGATATACCCGCTCTCTCCATGCACTATATACAATCTCTCCTGGAGCACCGAGGACTACAAATCTCTGCTGCTCGGCACCACCGCCTCTCGTGTGTGTGTGTGTCTGTGTGTGTGCCGCTGTTGCTGCTGACGTGTTAAGCTGAAGCTCAGGCGTCTCGCTGTGGAGCGGAGGCCGAGGCCGAGCCGTGATTTAGGCCCTCGGCAGTTTATCCACGGATGACTGGGCACTGGGGAGATTAAGCACAGCCACCCCCGGCAGTCCGGACACAACTGCCATCATCGTCATCCCCGTCACGGCTCTGCGCTGCACTGCTGGTCACTCTACATGTGATATATAGACCCTTTCAACAAGGTAAACAAAAACAATGCTTGAACGTTCTATTTGGGCCCCAATCTACTTCCTCTGCATTAAGATAACATATGGAATGTTAAAAAGGAAGTCTTGTGGGGCCAACTATGATGCTGATAATGGAACTCTCTTGAAAGGGTCCATAAGACGTGCAAGTACACGGCAGAGGGTTTTTCTTGGAGGTGCACAGGTCAGACAGCGTTTTTATTCCAGGGCTGATGTGCTGCCATGTGCATGTGCAGAGATGTGGTTTATGGTCAGGGAGAGGGGAGGGGGAGGACAGGAAGATGGAGTGATTTCAGTGAAAAGTGAGCACTCACACACATGAACACACATACACGTACACCTGGAGTCACTGATCACACACCTCTCCTCTCTCTCTCTCTCTCTCTCTCTCTCACACACACACACACACACACACACACACACATCATGGGATTTGGAGGCGTTGTTACGACTGTTGGCTGAGGAGGAAATGATCCCAACTCAGCAGGAGAGGACCAATACTGTGTGTGCTTTTGCAATAGCACTTAGCAGATGACCACTGGCTCCCCAGGTGCTTAACGCCCCGTGCTGATTCTCTCTCTCTCTCTCTCTCTCTCTCTCTCTCTCTCTCTCTCTCTCTCTCTCTCTCTCACACACACACACACACACACACACACATTAATGCTGACCCAGCTCTTACTGCTTGCACAGACACACACACACACACACACACACACACACACACACACACACACAGCAGCCATACAAC
>NC_055977.1:4640212-4647712 GCF_018492685.1 Alosa sapidissima | reverse complement strand
AGGGGAGGTGATAGGAGAGAGGGAGTAGAGACGAGGGGAGGTGATAGGAGAGGGAGTAGAGACGAGGGGAGGTGATAGGAGAGAGGGAGTAGAGACGAGGGGAGGTGATAGGAGAGGGAGTAGAGACGAGGGGAGGTGATAAGAGAGAGGGAGTAGAGACGAGGGGAGGTGATAGGAGAGGGAGTAGAGACGAGGGGAGGTGATAGGAGAGGGAGTAGAGACGAGGGGAGGTGATAGGAGAGGGAGTTTGCAAGCATAGGAGAGTAAAGGAGTAAACAGAGAGACTGTGTACAGACCAAAGAGGAGACAGAGAGGGAAGGAGGCGCAGGCGGGAGATGGAGGGGGAAGGAGGCGCAGGCGGGAGATGGAGGGAGAAGGAGGCGCAGGCGGGAGATGGAGGGGGAAGGAGGAGCAGGCGGGAGATGGAGGGGGGAAGGAGGCGCAGGCGGGAGATGGAGGGGGAAGGAGGCGCAGGCGGGAGATGGAGGGAGAAGGAGGCGCAGGCGGGAGATGAAGGGGGAAGGAGGCGCAGGCGGGAGATGGAGGGGGAAGGAGGCGCAGGCGGGAGATGGAGGGGGGCAAAGACAAGCACCAGCTGCCATCGCTGCCTCTCGTCCTGTGTGGGTCTCCAAGGCCTCCGTTGTCATACCAACAGCAGGAGCCTCGCACTGAGGGTTCCCACTGTGAGGAGTGCTGATGTCACTGAACTCCCTCTCTCTCCTTCTCTGTTTCGCTCTCTTCCTCCTTCTCTCTTCCCCTCACTTTCTTTCTATCCACCTCTTTCTCTGATTCTCTGCCCCTTCTCACCTCCTTTTTCACTCTCTCTATCTCACATTCCCCACTCTCTCTCTTTTTCTTCCTGTCTTTCTCTCTCACTCTCTCATTCAAATTCAAGTAAAGCTTATTGGCATGGCAAAGCAATGTATATTTAAAAACTTAGAGAAAATGTCTCCCATCAAACAGTGATATCACAAATCTCTCGCCCTTAACTTTCCAAACAGGTATTACAAGCACGTACATGGAAGCCGTTACCTACCAAGCCACTTCCAAACATAGATATATAAACCAAGTAAATAAGTTACAGAATACAATTAACTTCTTATTCATATTTAGAATGGGATGTCATTGAAGCTCTGGAAGTAATGCAGGCATCCCAATACTTTTGTGTATTTATAAATACTATATTAAATGTTTGCTAATAAACACATCCAAGGTGTACACAGCGTACCTTTAACATGTTCTCTCTTTGTTCTTTTGTTTCATCTCTAACTTACTTCAATTTCTCTCCATCACTCACCCTTCTCTCTCTCTCTCTCTCTCTCCCTCTTTCTCTCTCTCCCTCTCTCTCTCTCTCTCCCTATTTGCTCTCTTTCCTCGACGTGTCTCATGTTCCAGTACTAATAAATAGTGTGACAAAATCTACTTGGGCTGGGCTACTTGGGCTAGGTTGGGCTACGACCTGACCTGGGACTTGCAGTAGTTAATTAACTGCAAGGGACTTGAATGGCAAGCCTGAGCTATTGGTTTTAATTATTTATTTAAGTTCTTGGTAAAAAAAAAATACCCTGCTATCTGCATTCAATAAAAGGAATGCCAAAAAGGAGAGGACAAGAAATGTGGGACATCTCAAGTCATTTGGTTGACCTGTGATGACTTGTTGACTTTTCTCCTTTCCTGAGAACAACGGGAAAGCATGTGTGTGTGTGTGTGAGGGGGGTGTGCTCTTGATGGTCGATGAGAAGTGTGTGTGTGTGTGTGTGTGTGTGTGTGTGTGTGTATTTTCAAGAGTGAGTGTGTGTGTGTGTGTGTGTGTGTGTGCGAGAGTGAGTGTGTGTGTGTGTGTATGTGTGTGTGTGCGCGCAAGAGTGAGTGCGTGTCCTCTCTCAGTGTTTTGGGGAGTTGGACGCAGTGGAGTGAATGAGAACAGCTTGCCTGAGGCGGCTCAACCCCAGATTCACCGTACTGTCAACATGCCAATCAAACCGCAAAGGAGCAGGACACACGGACACACACACACACACACACACACACACACACACACACACACACACACAGCCTCTGAGAGAGGTTCAAGGTTGATGTGGCGTAGTGGACTGTGATGGCAGTCTCTCACACACCCTTGGGTGTCTTAGTGAGATGTCACCTGGGTTAGACAGACAGCAACCTGCCAAGTCTGGAAGACAGAAAGGAACAAAAAAAAACATGGCTGCCATGGAAGGAACCAGACCGCCAACACAGGCCAGTTAAAGTCTCAGGAAGCTGTTATGTCTGTTAGTCAGTGCTAGAGAGAGAACAAACAAACTAATAGTTATTGGAACAAAATAAAAGCAAACTGAAAATGATAATAATAAAAAAAAGATGCAGCGCCAGTATCTTAAATGAGTAATTAAATATATGAATGAGTAGCAGTAACTATTTGTTTGTGCCTTTGTTTGTAGGCTGGAGCCTTGAACAACAATCAAGTGAGTGCAGGGAAAGTAAAAAACAAGCTCATTCAGCAATGGCCCAATGCACAGACCAAATCAATGTTCCCGGGAGCCTACCCCATCATGAATGAATGATAATCATTAAATAATTCATATCTGTCCACCGAGAAGACAAGGTCCGTGCAGAAGACTGCCATCGCTGTGGTGACCGGTTCATCACAGACCTGCCACTCACACACACACACACACACACACACACACACACACACACACACACACACACAGAGACCTGCCACTCACACACACACACACACACACACACACACTCACACACACACACACACACACACACACACACACACACACACACACACAGAGACCTGCCCATCATAATTACGCAGTCGGAAAAACAAATAATCCTAAAACTTTTCCAAATGGATTTTAATAGCCATTATTCCGTTAGGCAGGCATCGTCATTTCATCTGGCCTGTTCAATAAGGAGCAATTACTGATAAACATTACTGAGCCAAGATTGCAGTTTGATAGCTGAAAGTGATTTGATTTAATTTGATTTAATTTAATTTGGCTTTTAATATTCCAATGTGCTTTTCTGAGTAGAGGGGGTGAGGTAAATTATAAAACTTTATTACTGGACTGAAATACCAATTGTCTCACCAACTAAAGATACCAACAGTTTTTTGTCAGACCAGAACCAAGTGTCATAGAGTCTGATACTTTTTACCAAAACATTCAGAATCAGAATCTTCAGGACGCAATGTTCTTGTTGAGTTAAATTGTGACGCAAGAGTACATATCCATTAAACCACAGCGGATAGATTGATGGCAACAGATGCAAATATCAAGCATCAAATCTAAAATAGAAGCTTTTTCTATTAAAGCTCTAAATATCACAACTGGGTGGACTCTCAGTTTTTAAAGTTCACTCTGTCGTTGGGGAAATAAATTGCTGCTACTTAGCCTGCAGGCATATTCAACACAGGAGGTTTGCAATGGGCAGCTTTGTATGAAAGAGCGTATTGTGACCGTGCCTTAACAGAGATGCATTTTGTAGTTTCTTAGTTATTAGATAATAAAAACATAAATAAATCAATACATAAATAAATAAATAATAAATATACTTCCACCAATTATTTCATGTCATGCCAAAGGAATGCCCACTTATAGAGCACATATTCATTCTGAAACCAAAGTGAATTTCTCCCTTTTCCAAAGAAATGAGGTACCTTTCAGGATGAATTATTTTTAAGTAGCATTTATTTATTTACGTTTTATAAAAGTGGTACAAAACCAAAACAAATCAAAACGGAATCTGTCCTTTTCCCCTTGTTTCTCTCATACCATCTCTCTCTCTCTCTTTCTTTCTCTCGTTTTCTCTCTCTCTCTCTCGCCCTTCATTAGCCAAAACCAGTCTGCAGGGGAGCAGCCAGCTTTCTCTGTACTGTCACCCTGAGTCGCTGTGCGTCTGCATCACAATGATGAGCGTCTTTTAAAATAATGAAAGCATATTACACATGCGAGCCCAGCCACCCACGGGGTGCACTGAGAGTTGGCACACACACACACACACACACCCACGAGCTGCACTGAGAGTCGGCACACACACACACACACACTGCACTGAGAGTCGGTCTGCGCCTATAATAAGGAGTCGGGGAGACTGACCCATTTTTACAGCTACCTTACAGCGCACCACACGCACGCACAAGAGCACACAGAGCTACCTTATAGCGCACCACACATGAAGACACACACACACACACACACACACACACACACACACACACACGAGCACACAGAGCTACCTTAGAGCGCACCACACACACACACACACACACACACACACGTGCACACAGAGCTACCTTATAGCGCACCACACATGAAGACACACACACACACACGCACACAGAGCTACCTTAGAGCGCGCACACACACACACACACACACACACACGCGCACAGAGCTACCGTACAGCGCACCACAGATGAAGACACAAAGAGGTGGAGGCTTTGTTACCCTCACACACTCTCTTCATCCATGTGGGCGAGAGATATGACAAACTCTCCCCAAACACACACACACACACACACACATGCATGAAAAACACACAGACACACACACACACACACACACACACACACACACACACACACAGGTGGGAAATCATTTATAGTTTATTTCTCTGTTGACATAATTTAGTCTTCAGTTTGCCATCTTGGCTATTCGGAGTTATTACCGTACAATTTGCGCCCAGTTGACTGCACTTGTGGTTTCAACAAGTATGGGCCATTATCAGGTTGGACCTGAATAGGATGACCTCATAGGATGCATCCTTGAGTGTTGTATGCTCTGTGTTAGTTAAGAGTGATGTTGCTCTGTGTTAGTTAAGAGTGTTGTACTCTATGATCTGTGTTAGTTAAGAGTGTTGTATTGTATGCTCTGTGTTAGTTAAGAGTGTTGAATGCTCTGTGTTAGTCAAGTCGGCTTTTATTGTCAATTTCTTTACATGCACTGGTCATACAAAGAATTGAAATTTCGTTTCTTACTTTCCCATGCAGACATAGACATACTTTAAATACAGACATAGACATACTATAGACATAGCCATAGACAATAAACATTAAATTAAAGTGCAAGACTGAAATATAGAACATGTATGTATCAAAATAGAAATATAGGACATATATATAAAAAAAAAATAGAGGTAGTTGTGTTGTATATTTCTATAGTCTTAACAGTTACATGAAGTTTAAACTTGTGCTTGTGTGACCTGTATATTTACATTGATATGCAGTATGCAGTAATTCAAGTATATCAGGCTTGATGTGAAGCAGCAACACGTTTGGCTGCGCAGTCACAGTGCAGTTCCACATGGCGGTGTTGGGGGGGGTTTGGTAGACAGGATCCTAGTTTCCTAGGTTCCTGGTTGGCTGGTGGGTGGGGGGGGCTGTCAGTGATGGGAGAGTGGGTAGAGTGTTCAGCATCCTGATTGCTTGGTGGATGAAGCTACTTGCCAGTCTGGTGGTGCGGGAGCGGAGGCTCCTGTACCGCTTTCCAGAGGGCAGGAGGCTGAACAGTTTGTGTGCAGGGTGGGTTGTATCCTTGACAATCATTAGTGCTTTGCGGGTGAGGCGGGTGGTGTAAATGTCCTGCAGGGAGGGGAGTGGTGCTCCAATGATCCTCTTAGCTGTGTTAACAGTGCGCTGGAGGGTCTCAACTAACACAGTTGTTGTTAGTTAAGAGTGTTGAGTGTTCTGTGTTAGTTAAGAGTGTTGTACTGTATGCTCTGTGTTAGTTAAGAGTGTTGAATGCTCTGTGTTAGTTAAGAGTGTGGTACTGTTATTCTGTGTTAGTTAAGAGTGTTGTACTGTATGCTCTGTGTTAGTTAAGAGTGTTGAATGCTCTGTGTTAGTTAAGAGTGTTGTACTGTTATTCTGTGTTAGTTAAGAGTGTTGTACTGTATGCTCTGTGTTAGTTAAGAGTGTTGTATGTTCTGTGTTAGTTAAGAGTGTTGAATGCTCTGTGTTAGTTAAGAGTGTTGTACTGTATGCTCTGTGTTAGTTAAGAGTATTGTATGCTCTGTGTTAGTTAAGAGTGTTGAATGCTCTGTGTTAGTTAAGAGTGTTACACTGTATGCTCTGTGTTAGTTAAGAGTGTTGTACTGTATGTTCTATGTTAGTTAAGAGTGTTGAATGCTCTGTGTTAGTTAAGAGTGTTGAGTGCTCTGTGTTAGTTAAGAGTGTTGTACTGTATGCTCTGTGTTAGTTAAGAGTGTTGAATACTCTGTGTTAGTTAAGAGTGTTGTACTGTTATTCTGTGTTAGTTAAGAGTGTTGTGCTGTATGCTCTGTGTTAGTTAAGAGTGTTGTACTGTTATTCTGTGTTAGTTAAGAGTGTTGTACTGTATGCTCTGTGTTAGTTAAGAGTGTTGTATGTTCTGTGTTAGTTAAGAGTGTTGAATGCTCTGTGTTAGTTAAGAGTGTTGTACTGTATGCTCTGTGTTAGTTAAGAGTATTGTATGCTCTGTGTTAGTTAAGAGTGTTGAATGCTCTGTGTTAGTTAAGAGTGTTACACTGTATGCTCTGTGTTAGTTAAGAGTGTTGTACTGTATGTTCTGTGTTAGTTAAGAATGTTGTATGCTCTGTGTTAGTTAAGAGTGTTGTACTGTTATTCTGTGTTAGTTAAGAGTGTTGTACTGTATGTTCTGTGTTAGTTAAGAATGTTGTATGCTCTGTGTTAGTTAAGAGTGTTGTTGTTGCTGACTTTGTAACGAAGGCAACTAAAACAACCCCCCCCCCCCCCCCCACTGCTGACAGATGGAAACTTCCAAAATCATTAGTGTTTTGAAAATTTAAATATTTCAACATTGCATTGTCAAAAAGAAAATGCAACAAATATGAAGTTATAAAGTTTCCACCCGAAAGCAGCGATAAGTAGATGGTCCATGATTGTTTCTGACTTGACAACTTACATTATTTTCTCTTACAATTATTCATTTAGTTTAGTTTAGTAATTGTCAAGTCTAATTTCAAGTGCAATAGGTGACCTTAGGTGACACTAAACGCTTCCTTTCCGATACACACACACACACACACACACACACACCGACCTTTTCTACCCGATAAGGATAAAGACAACGAAAAGAGCCCCAACTATTGACTCATAAAGAAAAAAAGAAAAAAAATATTTTTTACATGATTTAGCTTTACTTATGAGTCTCTTTGATGAGGCAATGATTCTGTTCTCTGGGAAACCCATGACTCGTGATCTTTAGTGTGGTAAGCCCCATGCTTTACCACCGATACTCTCTGATTGGGATCATATAAAGTATATGTGAAACAGGAGATAAGATAAGAGGACTCAGAGAGTGGGAATATTACGAGAGACAAGCTTATCTGGGACTAGGTGAGGATGGAGCTGAGATTTGTGCTGGAGATGAGAAAGTTCTTTCATTATTTACCTGTCAGACTGAAGAATAAGCCCCAACGTTCAGGCTTGACGGACTCTCTTTCTCTCCTTCACCCTTGCGATGAGTGATCCCACAGTGCTGGGGGCGC
>NC_055977.1:4572712-4635212 GCF_018492685.1 Alosa sapidissima | reverse complement strand
TCCTCCGAGCAGCTCTCCTGGCCTCTCTCTCCTCCTGATCTCTCTTCACCAAGAGAGACTCCAATATAGCTGTCCTCCTCCGAGCTGCCTTCCTTAAACTCTTCACTTCACTGCACTATGAGGAACTCCTGATAGCAGGCATGCAACTCACTCAACTACAACTCAAATGATTTCCTCTAACTTTGTTATCGGTCCGGAACATTCCCTAGCCTGTGTGAAAAGGGAGAGACGAGCGTCCGACCATTACAGGGCAAACTGAGACTAATGGAGTGAGCGGCCTTAGCAGGAAGCAGCGGCGTCCAGAAACAGGATGAGGCCGAGCTGCCCAATCCCTTGAATTAGGTCAGACAGGCCCTCAACGCTCAACTTTTGCCCTCTTCAAACTCGCTTTCTAGTAAAGAAATAAAATATTGATGTTTAAAAGGTACTGGCATTTTTGAGAGTGGAAAGCCTGTTTCATTTTTGCCTTTCAGATTATTTTGTAAAAAATTATTTGGCTTAAATAATATAAGGATTTGGCCTTCTTAGTGTTACATAGTTCGTAACCTCTACCTTAACATTTTCACTTATTTCCCCAAAGGTACTTTGCTATGAATGTTTTACATGCCATACATTGTTCATTGGTAAGAGTGGTCTGGAGTACTCATAGAACTCTCTAAGTCACACCTTACTGATGTTTTAGCTTGCGACGCTAGTTGGTCACAAAATACTGAATTAAATGAGGCTGTCGGTCAATCTGCTGTGATTAACAAAGAAAACAATGAAATACTATTATTCAAATATGTTCTTGATATGGAATGTTACAAAGTGAGAATGTTTTGTGGAATTATAGTGTGATATTGTGTCACATGTATTCATTTGTGCCATGGCAATGGTGTGGTGTGTAGAGTCCATTAACCATATGGGGCTAAATACATACACACAACACATGATGAAGAAACACGGAAATATGATGATGATGATGGTGGTGATGATGATGGTGATGATGATGACGATGATGATTTGATGTGACAACAGAAACTGCCTGTAAGAATTGGGGCCTAAAGTGTCACAAATCCACAATAAAACAAACAAACAACTATGTTTATCTTACCACTGACCCTGAATTTACAATGTATTCTCACCCCAGCCATAGGAACAACAATCCAAAGAAAACAAGAATGACATGGAGCACAGCTATTGACTGCAATGTCATGTCCACCTCCGACCCCCTTCCAGCAGCACAGAGATGTGTTTTCACAACTAAACGGCCTATTTGTGCACAGGGAATAGAGGGAAACACACACACAGACACACACACAGGGAAATACACACACATGCCCGCACACTCACACACACACACACACTCTGGGCACGGAGCGAGACGTGGGGGCGAGGAGATCAGTGGCGTTTGGAGATGCACACAGGGTCAACATGGAGCTTGTCTGGCCTTAAAGACCCTAAAGGGATTGAGAGAGTGAGCAGCAGTCGCTCAGGGTTTAGAGATTTATGCAAACAGAGATGGAGGAGAGAGGGAGAGCACAGGAGAGGAGAGGAGGAGAGGAGAGGGGGAGAGGGGGAGAGCACATGACATGAGAGGGGGAGAGGAGAGGAGAGAGGAGAGGAGAGGAGAGGGGGAGAGCACATGACAGGAGAGGGGGAGAGGAGAGGAGGGGAGAGGAGGAGAGGGGGAGAGGAGGGGAGAGGAGAGAGGAGAGGAGAGGGGGAGAGCACATGACAGGAGAGGGAGAGAGGAGAGGAGGGGAGAGGAGGAGAGGGGGAGAGGAGGGGAGAGGAGAGAGGAGAGGGGGAGAGGAATGAAATGTGACTGGGAACTTGGTGGATGGCTGTTTGGGAGAACACGATGTGAAGTGGACCTCTGGGACTTCATCCCAACCTTGGGCAACCTTCACACAACACACACACACACACACACACACACACACACACACACACACACACACACACTCACACTCGCCCCATCAAGGCTTCTGACCATTTTCACACAGTATAGTGGCAGGGAGAGCATGCAGACACACAGGAGAGTGATGACCAGTCCTGACCCTATGTGAAGGTTTTAGTGCTTAAGCTTCATCATTTCCCTCTAGTACTGAAACTTCACACACACACATGGAAACATATGTGACACATTGCCATGCACACACACACACACACACACACACACACACACACACACACACACACACACATAAGTGCTCCACATGTGTGTATAAATGTAATGTATGTTGCCACTGGAGTATTGAGCAGACACTTTAGCACTTTTATCCAAAATGAGGATTAACATTCAAGCTACATTGCACAGGAGACCCTTAGTTTTCATAATTTTTCACGCATAACAATACATGCTATTACACCTCAACACCTGGCATTTATGAGCGTCTTCAAGCTAGAGAGAAAGAAAGTGTGTGTTTGGTGTGTTGAGTTGTTAGATGTGTTAGGAGAGGTGCTGGGTCTCAGCTAGAGAGAAAGACACACACACACACACACACACACACACACACACATGAACACACACACACTTTTCAATTTTACTTTGGACTTAAGTCTTACAGTAAAATGTGACATTACGTTTGATACAAACACACATGAAAGTGAAGAAGTGCCTCTTTGTGTCTTTGTATATGTGCAAGAGCAATCTGTCAGAACCCTTCTGAGTGTGTGTGTGTGAGTGTGTGTGTGTGTGTGTGTGTGTGTGTGTGTGTGTTGACCTACTTTATCCTCTCTTTGATAGGTATGTGAGTGTGCAGCAGCCTCTGTCTCTGTGGTAGCTCTCCTGTCTCCCTACGTGTGGTGCTGTAAGCCTCACAAGACCGCTTATGTCTGATCTGTTACATGACAAACAACCAGGGTGCCCAGTTAGCAAGCAGGGCGCCCAGTTAGCAACCAGGCTACCCAGTTAGCAACCAGGCTACCTAGTTAGCAACCAGGGTGCCCCGTTAACAACCAGTGTACCCAGTTAGCAACCAGGGTGCCCAGTTACCAACCAGTGTACCCAGTTAGCAACCAGGCTACCCAGTTAGCAACCAGGGTGCCCAGTTAGCAACCAGGCTACCCAGTTAGCAACCAGGGTGCCCAGTTAACAACCAGTGTACCCAGTTAGCAAAATCCATAATCAGACTGTCCGCTACGCTTCTTTATTCATCCAAATGGGAATGCAAATATCACTCTGTCTTTCTCTCTATTCTGTCTTTCAATCATTCATTCATTCATTCTTTCTTTTTTTTTGTTCATCTGTCCTGTTGGTCTGGTCTGTCCGTTTGCCAGACCCATCCTAGAAGAGGTAAATATATTCCGATGCATGGATCTTCTCCACAAGGGTGAATTGAGCCTCTGAGCGACACAGTATTTGATCTGGCTCTCAGCATGAGAGGACACTTACAGTAGCTGTGTGCCCAGTCACTGGTGTCGCTGCTAATCCGGCTCCCTGAGGTGGACCGGCCAGTTCTGGCAGAGAGAGAGGAGAGTGGACTCTTCCCCGGGGGGGACCGGCCTGGTCTGGTGGGTAGAGAGGAGAGTGGACTCTTTCGTCTCTGCTGTTTGCTTGTCCTGCGGCCTGCCTTTCTCTCTCTTCCTCTACCTCTCTGACTCTCCAAATCCCCTCTTTCAATTCTCTCTCTCTCCTCCCTCTGTTTCTATTCTCTTTCTCTCTGTCTCTCTCTCTCCCTGTCTCCTACCCCATATGTTGCTATGCTATTCTATCTCTCTCTCTCTCCTAACCCCCTTTCTCTCTCTCTCTCTTTCTCTCTCTCTCTCTCTCTCTCTCTCTCTCTCTCCTAACCCCCTTTCTCTCTTTCTCTCTTTCTCTCTCTCTCTCTCTCTCTCTCTCTCTCTCTCTCTCTCTCTCTCTTTCTCTTCTATTCTCTGCAGAAGTGGACCCAGGGGGGCTTCAGGGCGGGCAAGTCTCTGGATGAATTTTTCATCGTTTTTCACACAGACACCTCACATCCAGCCTGCCTGCTGCCAAACTACAACCCCTTGACACCTACACACACACACACTCACACTCTCTCTCTCTCTCACACACACACACACACACACACACACACACACACACACACACACACACACACACCGCCTCCCTCCATCCAAGCCCATCCCGGAGTAGAACAAGGGCCTATGGTACCAGGACAAACACAAAGAGGAAGCAAACAGCAGCCATGGCAGAAGCAGCAGCTGAGATCCTCCAGTCTCTCTACAGGACGTCTCTCCCAGGAGAACACAGAGGATAGAACCTTGGTCCTCATGCTCAGGAGAACACAGAGGACAGAAGCTTGGTCCTTTTGCTCAGGAGGACACAGAGTACAGAACCTTGTTCCTCATGCTCAGAACACAGAGGATAGAACCTTAGTCCTCATGCTCAGGAGAACACAGAGGACAGAACCTTGGTCCTCATGCTCAGGAGAACACAGAGGATAGAACCTTGGTCCTCACTACCATGAGAACACAGAGGATAGAACCTTGGTCCTCACTACCAGGAGAACACAGAGGATAGAACCTTGGTCCTCATGCTCAGAACACAGAGGACAGAACTTTGGTCCTCACTACCAGGAGAACACAGAGGATAGAACCTTGGTCCTCACTACCAGGAGAACACAGAGGATAGAACCTTGGTCCTCATGCTCAGAACACAGAGGACAGAACCTTGGTCCTCATGCTCAGGAGAACACGGAGGATAGAACCTTGGTCCTCATGCTCAGGAGGACACAGAACCTTGCTCATCTCTCTAGAACAGTGTTTCTTAAAGTGTGGTCCGGGGACCACTGGTGGTCCGCAAGCTATCCCAAGTGGTCCACGAGCAGACATGGTAAAATATAATATAGATGAGTTGTTTACAAAATTGAACCAACTTGTATGTAAATCCAAACAATTCTGCAACACTGTCTATGTAGATAATGCCATGGTGGTTCAGTGAGTAGGCCAATTGTGTAGGCTAATATACTGTTAAAGTAGGTCTAATCGCTAGGTGGTCTGTGCGTTTCTTTGAGAAACACTGATCTAGAAGGACAAAAACAGGTAGACAAAAACAAGTATCAAAAACAGAGCCACTTCAGCAGGGCTCTTCAGCAGGACACTTTAGAATCACTTCATCGGGGCTCTGTTTGTGTATTAACGTCCAGAATTCCCCGAAGCCAAAGTATTTGTGAGGTGCCATCCATGGGACGCTGTCAAAGCCAAAACATTATCCACCCCTCGCATTTTCCCTCTCTCTCTCATTCTCTCTCTCTCTCTACTCTGTGGTTTAAGCTCCGCTGCCCTCCAGTATTGCTTGTGCCTGACTCCAGTGTCCTAAACGCTGATTGACACCTTATTATGTTAGAGTTTTGCTTACAGAGAGCATTTGGCAGCAGCACAGTACTCGTGGCAGCCAACAGCAGACTGTGAATAAGAGTCACACACCTCCACACACACACACACACACGAATGTCTCCTGCAACAGTACCTGACAGCACATCAGAGGAGGGTCTAGTTTTACGGGGGAATGTGTTAAAGTCAGCATGACCCCTGCACTGACCGGATAAATCATTTGGCAGATAATTCTAATTACTAAAGCACTATTTTGTTGTTGGTGACATTCAGCAGGGGAGCATCGAAAACACTGAGATGAATTCTAAATCGGGGCAATTTACAAAGCTAGTGTTTAGTCTCCTGGGAAAGCAAGCATGAATAAATAAATAAGTAAATAAATAAATAAATAAATTACACCGAGGTATCTGAGGTCATCAGACAAGGCTGCAGCAGTTTTGCGCCGAACACAAAACCTGGGCACCCAATTTCACCCCTCCTTACGAAGCTTTTCAACTCTAAAAATCTGTTATCTACACCCCCCCTCCCCTCTGCTCCAAAAAGTCTTTGTTCTGTTCCAGACTTTCCACCGGAGCCACCATAATTACTCTGAATATGTCAGACTTTATACTACAGGAGAGGTCATTACCAGCCTTTTTTTTTCTCTCCCTTCCTTCTGAAGGGAGGAGGTCTTTTGCCTATATTTTTTTTTTACATCCCAATTACACAAGGATGGGGTAATGACAGCGAGACCAAATCTTTGGGATATTCGGAAGTAATAAAAATGTCAAGAGGGATGGGGATATTGATATCCTCATTTGCATTCCAAATAGAAATGGAGCCTGTGGCCCAGTACGGTCGGGCACGTATTGCAGACACCCCACGGGTTTGAAATGGATTCGGCCTCCATTGGAGCATGCCAGAGCAGAGGTGCGTTCAGTTTGGGCAAACAGAGGCAAACGTGTGCTCTTTGGACTTTTACGTTTGAGCGCTTTGGTGTCAGCTAAATATTTGATTTAAACGGTAACCCTTATTCTACAGCCCATGTCTGTCTGCTTGCAAAGAATCACCTCCTCAAACCATTCACGTGTGTTAAGAAATAAAGAATCACCTCCTCAAACCATTCACGTGTGTTAGGAAATAAAGAATCACCTCCTCAAACCATTTACGTGTGTTAGGAAATAAAGAATTTACCTCCTCAAATCATTTACGTGTGTTAGGAAATAAAGAATCACCTCCTCAAACCATTTACGTGTGTAAGCTGTTGTGTAGTGAATGACTGATTTTGTTTGCTGTGTGGAACACACTTCAGTGCCGGGTCGGTGTCCAGAACGGGTCCCGAGTCAGTTGCCATTTGTGGTGGTCCAGACGTCCATCTCTGAGACACGGAGAGACGTTTTGAATGGGAGTGATGTGATAGCAGGATTCGACCGCTTTGGCAGCGTCCTGAGGCGGGGGGAGGCGATAGAGGCCAGTACTGCAGCATGAGACGGGGGGAGACGATGGAGGCCAGTCCTGCAGCCGTTTGAGCTCCTGTCTTTGGGGATGAACTACCGTGGCGATGGCTTCATTATTCCCCTCATCTCTAAAAGTGTAATTTTAGCACCCTAAACGAGCAGCGCGGCACAGCGACGACGTGCGCCAGGAGAAGAGCGCTCTCTGGACCTGACGCGTCGTTTTAAAAAGCCCCTGCTGCAGGGGAATTGAATTTCAATAGGGAAGGGAGCGAGAGAACGAGAGCGAGAGAGCGAGAGAGAGAAAAGAGGGGGAAGAATGAGGAAGAGATTTATGTGCCAAAACCAGTGAAGGGAAGCTTAAATAAGCAGCCCAGCAGATTCAGCCATTTTGAACATTGTCACTCGCACAAAGGGAGCATTACACTCGATCCATTTTGAACACACACACGAGAGGATGGGCCATTCCCCCGCTGCCAAGACACACACACACACACACACACACACAGATACACACACACAAACACAGAAACACACGTACATACAAACACACACACACACACACAGACCATTACTGCGACATAAACCTCTGGCACTTTCACAGCATCACCAGCAGCCCAACACCCCACCCCCATCCACACACACACACACACACACACACACACACACGCACACACACACACACACACACAAGAGATAGCACAAGATCGATACCAGAGGTGAAAATAACACTTGAACTCTACGTAGACAAACATACATCCTCTAAATTCCCCAAATGCATAATGTCCCGTCCTGCTCAACCCCCTGCCTGCCCAGGCCCCCGACGCCTCCTCCTTTACCCTCCATCCTCCATCCTCCATCACACCCCACCAGTGGCACCATCATCTGCCCAGGCCTCTGACGCTTACTGCTTTACCCTTCTCAGAGAGAGAGCCTCCATCACTTCATCCTCCATCACACGCCACCAGTGACACCATCATCTGTCAGCGTTGTGCTTTCCGGCGCGTTCCGAGCCCTCCAGGGCCCTTTTTTGCGGCGCTCCGAGTGATGGTGTGAAGGTTTCGGGGGGGTTCAGCGTACCTGACAGTAGCACCTGATATATTCCCGCCCGCGCTGTCGAGACTGTCAGCATGGCCTAATGGAATCAACATGGATGACAGATACAGCGAGGGAAGTAAGTTATCAGGGAGGGGGGTGGGGGTCCAGGCACGTTCATCAAAGGCCCGCGTGAGTCGGGGTGCCTCTGCACACCTCTCAGGCTTCATGACCCTCTCAAAGTTTGAGTGAAGGTTTATCATCGCGCGCCGATGAAATTGCTTTGCGCGGGTCCGCTGACATAAAGAATCGGGCGAGCACATTCGGCAAGGTCAACAAGATGGATGCCGTGTCCCCTTCTCCTCATCTCTCTCTCCCTCTCTCCTTTTCGCCTCCTCTTCTCCCACCTCTCCTCTCTGTCCTCTCTCCCTGGTGCCTACTTATCACTCATGCTGTTCTCCTCTCCTCTCCTCTAACTCCATAGAGTGGTGCCTACTTATCACTCATGCTGTTCTCCTCTTCTCCACCCACTCCTCTAACTCCATACAGAGTGGTGCCTACTTATCACTCATGCTGTTCTCCTCTAACTCCGTACAGAGTGGTGCCTACTTATCACTCATGCCATTCTCACTCCTCAGTAGAACACGGAGCTCTGACAGCTGGCCTTCTTCTAGGCTGATTGTGTGTGTTGTTGTAATCCTGAGTTGAATCCACTTCATGGAGGATTAGCCTGCAGCATCCCCACAGTCCCTTTATGCCTGTTTTACACTGCCTACCTTGTGTCTGTGTGTGTTTGTGTTTATGTGTTGTCTGTGTGTGTATGGGTGTGTGTACTGTAAGTGTGTGTGTGTGTGTGTGTGTGTGTGTGTGTTTGTGTGTGTGTTTGTGTATGTATGTATGTGTGTGTAGTCGAAGTCAAAGTCTGCTTTATTGTCAATTTCTTCACATGTCAAGACATACAAAGAGATCGAAATTACGTTTCCTACTATCCCACGGTGGAGACAAGACATATTTTACCAATTAGGTCCACAGACAAACATAACATTCAAGTAAACAATATAAAAAGTAAAAATAAGAAGGCACATACAATGAAGAAAATAAGAGCAGCAAAATTTGAGTTGAAATTGTGCAATTGTGCATACAGTAGACAGTCAATATAATAGTGCAAAAGTCAGGCCAATAAATGTCTGAGGTAGTTCTGTTTGACCTAAGTATGCAAGTGGCATAGTGGTGCAAGTTATGTAAGAGCAGCAGAAGTGTGTTCAGAAGTGTTTTCAGGACAACAGGACAACAACAACAAGTTGCAAAGTGTGCAAGTGTACAAGTGGAGTAGTGCAAGTGGAGTAGTGCAAGGCAGCCATTGTGGGTCCAAAGTCCAGGATGTTATGTAGCTGAGGGTGGAGGGGGGAGAGAGTTCAGCATCCTAACAGCCTGGTGTATGAAACTGTTGGTAAGTCTGGTGGTGCGGGAGCGCAGGCTTCTGTACCTCTTCCCAGAGGGCAGTTGATCAAACAAATTGTGAGCGGGGTGACTTGCATCACTCACAATTGTGGTCGCCTTGCGATTGAGGTGGGAGGTGTAAATGTCCTTCAGGGAGGGGAGTGAAGCACCAATAATCCTTCCAGCTGTGTTCACTATGCGCTGCAAGGCTTTCCTGTTGTATTCAGTGCAGCTTCCGCCCCACACAGCGATACAGCTGGAGAGGATGCTCTCAATGGTGCCTCGGTAGAATGTGGTCATGATGGCTGGTGGAGCACTTGCTCGCCTGAGTTTCCGCAGGAAGTAGAGGCGGCGCTGAGCTTTCTTCGCCAGTGATGCAGTGTTGGTGGTCCAGGAGAGGTCTTCACTGATGTGCACCCCCAGGAATTTGATGCTGCTCACTCTCTCCACCACAGCACCGTCGATGGTCAGTGGCAGGTGTTGGGTGTGACCTCTCCGGAAGTCAACAACAATCTCCTTGGTCTTGCTGATGTTCAGCAGGAGGTTGTTGTCCCTGCACCACGTGGTCAGAAGGTCGACCTCCAACCTGTATTGAGTCTCGTCGCCCTTGGTGATGAGACCCACCAGAGTTGTGTCGTCAGCAAATTTCACTATGTGGTTGTTGCTGTAGGTTGCAGTGCAGTCATGCGTCAGCAGGGTGAAGAGCAGCGGACTGAGCACGCAGCCTTGAGGGGCCCCCGTGCTCAGTGTGATGCTGCTGAGATATTGTTGTCAACACGTACTACTTGAGGCCTCTGACAGAGGAAGTCCAGTAGCCAGTTGCAGAGGTAGGTACTGAGTCCCAGTTTGTCAAGTTTGTAGATGAGTTGTTGTGGTATTATGGTGTTGAATGCAGAACTGAAGTCTATAAACAGCAATCTCACATATGAGTCTCTTTTTTCCAGGTGGGTGAGGGCTGGGTGTAGGGCAGAGCAGATTGCATCCTCTGTGGACCGTTTAGCTCGGTATGCAAACTGGAAGGGGTCCAGGGTGGGGGGGAGAATGGATTTGATGTGTGACATGACAAGCCGCTCAAAGCACTTCATGATGATGGGTGTCAGTGCTACGGGGCAGTAGTCATTGAAGCAGGATGGAGCAGTTTTCTTCGGCACAGGTATGATGGTGGCAGCTTTGAAACATGATGGGACGATGGCTTGCTTCAGGGAAGTGTTAAAGATGTCTGTGAAGACATCCTTAAGCTCCTCAGCGCAGTCCTTCAGCGCACGACCTGGGATGTTGTCTGGGCCTGCTGCCTTACGGGTGTTGATAGCAGCAAGTGTCCTCTTCACGCTGTCGGCAGAGAGGCACAGGGGCTGCTCGTGTGGAGGGGGAGGGGTCTTCTGTGGGCAAGTGCTGTTTTGTGCTTCAAAGCGAGCAAAGAAGCGGTTCAGATTGTTGAGCAGAGGGATGTTGCTCTCACAGCTCTGTGGCATGGGCTTGTAGTCCGTGATGGCCTGAAAGGCTTTGTGCGTTCCTGCTGTCTTTGAAGTGGGTGGTTATCTTGCGAGTGTATTCCTTTTTTGCTTCCTTGATGCCACGGGACAGGTTGGCTCTCGCTGTTCTCATGCCAGCTTCATTCCCAGCTCTGTAGGCTTTGTCATACATTTGTACATACAGTGTATGTACTGTATGTGTGTGTGTGTGTGTACTGTATGTGTGTGTGTGTGTGTGTGTGTGTGTGTTTGTGTATGTGTGTGACATACAGTATGTGTTGCGTTACCGCTGCCATGGTTCAGCTCTGTGTGTGTATTCACACTGCTGACCCTTCAGCTCTATATCTTTCTTTGTTGAGCTGGAACCACTTACCCCTCACACACACACACAAAACCTCTAGATGACATGTGGCTCAAGCTGTGTCTGAGATGAGCATCTCACGCCAGCAGTGTGTGAGTGTGCTTATATGGGCTGAACAGGTACCGCAGCCATCCTGCATACATAATGCATCTGGTGTAAAGCAGGTCTTAGCCACTCTCACCTGTTTCTGTCATGGTCCAATCTTAGCCACTCTCACCTGTCCAGTCTTAGCCACTATCACCTGACCAGTCTTAGCCACTCTCACCTGTTTCTGTTATGGTCCAGTCTTAGCCACTCTCACCTGTCCAGTCTTAGCCACTCTCACCTGTCCAGTCTTAGCCACTCACACCTGTTCCTCTCATGGTCCAGTCTTAGCCACTCTCACCTGTTTCTCTCATGGTCCAGGATGAGCTGCTGGAAACGGAGAATGCTACCAGTCTTGCCGTTAATGACCTGAACTCAATGGTCATTGAGATCCTGTCCAGAAGGTTGTGTCACCTCTGACTGGAGGTCCAGAGTTTACTATAGGCTCATTAGCTTCAAACAGACCTTGTGATTGTGATCACCTATGAGTCTTACCGACGGTCTATCAAAATAGGACATACAAATCATACAGCCTGTTCCCAGGTTACGGGCCAGTGTCCCCCCAATGAGATGATGTCTGTTGCCCGGTTACGGGCCAGTGTCCCCCCAATGAGATGCTGTCTGTTGCCCGGTTACGGGCCAGTGTCCCCCCAATGAGATGTTGTGTGCTTCTGATCACAAAATGGCCTCTAGATGGAGGCTAATATTTTTAAAGCAGGGATGTCCAGAGTAGGAGGGGAGTTGGGCCATTAGAAGATGCTCCTCTCATCAATCACTGACCCTGAGCCCGGCCATTAAGCGCTGGCAGCAAAGTAAACATATTTCCCTAATGCACTTCAGGACACAAACAAACACAGCTTACGTAAGCACGCCAATAGCTTGTGTGGTGTTAAGAAGACTACATCAGACATATTTGTCCTTTTCTTAACCCTTGTGTTATCCTCAAATCTTACCGACACTCTTTATCCTTGGGGTCAATTTGACCCCAGCTAAATAAACCCTCAGAAAATGATTATAATTAATATTGTTACCCAGTTTTTTTGTGACAGGTACTTAACAAGAGTGTAATAACCACTATCAAAAGCCCTACAAAACAATCCCACCCCCCCCCCCCCCCCCCCACACCCCTTTATGAACCTTGGAACCCTGGCTGGCAATATTGCCCATCCAGTGTCAGCAACCCAAAGGCTTGCTGTTGCTTCCCCTTTTGACTTATACAGTCCTGCCAAAATTACTGATATGTAATATGTACTTGTGTATGTAATAATGATAATATCAATATGTTCTCATACTATTCAAATAATAATATCCATAATGTGTCAAATATTCATGTATCCTATGTTTCATACAACTGGGGTCAAACTGACCCCAAGGAACATCAATGTACAAAATATTTGTACAGGACATTGAAAACAAATTATTGTACAAATGTCATGCTAACTCTGTTGTACCCTTCAATTGAGGAAAAGTCATGAAACATGAAGCAAAAAAAAAACGTCAACCATATATTTTATACGTTGCTTGGGGTCAAATTGACCCCAAGGATAACATGAGGGTTAAGGTTCATCATGCTTGTCTGGAAGAAGTGTACATCGGGACATTTTTCACCCACCCAGTCATTCTTTTCTCGGATTAGTTAGATAGAAGATACTAGAAAAAGTTTGGCTTTTATTTTGTGCCTTTCTGATTATGTTGGGTTAGTGAAGTTAACATGGCAGCTAAATAAGATGAAGGTTCCTTTTGGTGTTTTTCATTTCATTCGTTTGTTGTTGTTTTGTGGTTGGGGAAAATCAATATGGAGGATCAGGCCTTCGCCGGGCCCCCACTGAGTACCTCTGGAGGCAGCAGGGAGAGAAATGGAGAGTTTGGAGAAGTCAAAGTGAAGATAGACGAGAGGTTAAAGCACACAGTCCCACAGGACTCAGCAGAGCCAAAGCAAGGCCTGAGTCAACTGCTGATGGATGTGTTGACACGCAATAAACAACCAGGAAAGAAACAAAGAAATGAAAGAGACAGGAAATGTGGAGCGTAGGAGGTAGAGAGAGAGTGGTGTAAGGGTGAATGCCTGCATGTGTGTCCACGTGTGTGTGTGTGTGTGTGTATCCACATGTGTGTGTATGTATCCATGTGTGTGTGTGTGTATCTACTGTACATGTGTGTATCCACATGTGTGTGTGAGAAAGAGACAGAGAGAGAAAGAATGTGTATGTATGTGTGTGTGTATCCACATGTGTGTGTGTGTGTGTGTGTGTGTGTGTGTGTGTGTGTGAGCGAGAGAGAGAGAAAAAGAGAGAGTATGTGTGTGTGTGTGTGTACCTGTGTGTTTGAGGGATTTCCTTTCCTGCCAACACACAGCCTGCTCCAGCAGCAGCAGCAGCAGTGCAACAGAAGCCTACCTGCCGTGGAGAGTATCCCTGACGAGTCGTACACACACTTCCACCGCCGTAAGAGCCAGAACAGCGCCTACCTGCCGTGGGGAGTGTCTCTGACTCCTGCAGAGCAAAGGAGAAGCGAGTCTTACACACACTTCCGCCGCTGTCAGAGCCAAAACAGTGCTGGGGAACAAAAGCGTGAAGTGGGCAGCGGACACTCTCGGGCTACTGGAGAGGGACGGACAGGGGAGGAGAAGCTTCTGGAAATCCGCTGCCCAGAGGTCCAGGGTAGAGGCTGAGTGGCAGGCGGCTATTTGGCCTGCTCCTCTATTCCATTACATTCTATTCTCCACTCACTCACTCCCTCACTCACTCACTCACAGCTTTGTCTGGCCTGCTCCTCTATTCCATTACATTCTATTCTCCAAACACTCACTCACTCACTCACTCACAGTGGACAAAGGACTACAATCCCGTGAATGTCCATGCTCTCTCTCTCTCTCTCTCTCACACACACACCACTCCCAAATGCAAAGAGACACTGAGAGAGGCAGATATGTAGTGAACACACACACACCACACACACACACACACACACACACACACACACAAGTAATACACAGCAACAACCTTTAGATAGACAGATAGCTAGTCACGCACACACACACACACACACACACACACACACACACACACACACAGAGTTTTGGTTGTCCTGTCAGCGTGTGAGGAGTTGTGGAGAGACACGCGCTGGCTTGAATGTGCAGTGGAGTCGTCACGGTGATGGGCTGCCCCTGACATATGACACACAGCAGACCTGCTGTCAGCCAAGTCTGTGCTGTCCACTCTGCAGAAGGAGGTGTGTGTGTGTGTGCTGTCCACTCTGCAGAAGGAAGGAGGTGTGTGTGTGTGTGTGCTGTCCACTCTGCAGAAGGAGGTGTGTGTGTGTGTGTGCTGTCCACTCTGCAGAAGGAGGTGTGTGTGTGTGTGTGTGTGTGTGTTGTCCACTCTCTGCAGAAGGAGTTGTGTGTGTGTGTTTGTGTGTGCTATCCACTCTGCAGAAGGAGGTGTGTGTGTGTGTGTGTGTGTGTGTGTGTGTGCTGTCCACTCTGCAGAAGGAAGGAGGTGTGTGTGTGTGTGTGCTGTCCACTCTGCAGAAGGAGGTGTGTGTGTGTGTGTGTGTGTGCTGTCCACTCTGCAGAAGGAGGTGTGTGTGTGTGTGTGTGTGTGTGTGTGTTGTCCACTCTCTGCAGAAGGAAGGAGGTGTGTGTGTGTGTGTGCTGTCCACTCTGCAGAAGGAGGTGTGTGTGTGTGTGTGTGCGCTGTCCACTCTGCAGAAGGAGGTGTGTGTGTGTGTGTGTTGTCCACTCTCTGCAGAAGGAGGTGTGTGTGTGTTTGTGTGTGCTGTCCACTCTGCAGAAGGAGGTGTGTGTGTGTGTGTGTGTGTGTGTGCTGTCCACTCTGCTGAATTTGATTGTGTCTACAGTATAAGTCAGTTTTGGTGTGTGGATGTGGAGTAGATAGGATATTGGAGGTTTTGGTTGTGATGTGGTTTGGATAAGTATAAGTATATATACTCTTTTGATCCCGGGGGAGCGGGGAGCAGTGATGGGGTTAGGTGCCTTGCTCAAGGGCACTTCAGCCGTGCCTACTGATGGGGGTTCGAACAGGCAACCTTCCGGTTACAAGTCCGAAGTGCTAACCAGTAGGCCACGACTGCCCGGATGCAGCTTTGATCTGGTTTGGACACATTTACGTTCACACTACAAACCTCTAGCCTGGATAACGCCAGACCTCATCTCATTTAGATGGGGTCTGGGAACTACTCGTTCATTTTCTCGTATTTGAAACGTGGTTTACGAATGCCCAGAGCCGTTTATTGGGTGCTACGAATGTCTATCAAATGCCTCTGTACCATTAGGTCTATACGTAGCTCATAACCGCTTCGGTGTGTCGTCATCGTCTTGCTGCCCCCCCTCCGTTCTGTGATTGGTTCCTTCGGTGAAAACAAAGTCCATGGAATCCAGGCTGCCTAGTAGCGTCAATAAAATCGTGCGCAAGGCAGCATGGGAAAATCCAGGCTAACAAACCCCATTCTTCAATTCAGATTTTGTTTTGCTCAGATCAGATCTTGACAGTTCAATTGCAATACGTCTATCCAGAACACTCTTAGGTGCCCACGGAGACACAGGGTGAAATCCACCCATTTCCCACCTCACCTCTCTCTCCCACTCACCTCCTGTCACTCTTCACCGCGCCATCTGAATAAAGCAATAAAAGCCCAAATAACACTTTCAAAAAATAAAATAAAATATCTACCAGGCGACAAAAACAAAAGCCTGCATCAGTGCTTCTGTAGCCTAGCATACAGTGTGCAAACCTGCATCAGTGCTTCTGTAGCCTAGCATACAGTGTGCAAACCTGCATCAGTGCTTCTATAGCCTAGCATACAGTGTGCAAACCTGCATCAGTGCTTCTATAGCCTAGCATACAGTGTGCAAACCTGCATCAGTGCTTCTATAGCCTAGCATACAGTGTGCAAACCTGCATCAGTGCTTCTGTAGCCTAGCATACAGTGTGCAAACCTGCATCAGTGCTTCTGTAGCCTAGCATACAGTGTGCAAACCTGCATCAGTGTTTCTATAGCCTAGCATACAGTGTGCAAACCTGCATCAGTGCTTCTGTAGCCTAGCATACAGTGTGCAAACCTGCATCAGTGCTTCTATAGCCTAGCATACAGTGTGCAAACCTGCATCAGTGCTTCTATAGCCTAGCATACAGTGTGCAAACCTGCATCAGTGCTTCTGTAGCCTAGCATACAGTGTGCAAACCTGCATCAGTGCTTCTGTAGCCTAGCATACAGTGTGCAAACCTGCATCAGTGTTTCTGTAGCCTAGCATACAGTTTGCAAACCTGCATCAGTGCTTCTATAGCCTAGCATACAGTGTGCAAACCTGCATCAGTGTTTCTATAGCCTAGCATACAGTGTGCAAACCTGCATCAGTGCTTCTATAGCCTAGCATACAGTGTGCAAACCTGCATCAGTGCTTCTATAGCCTAGCATACAGTGTGCAAACCTGCATCAGTGCTTCTATAGCCTAGCATACAGTGTGCAAACCTGCATCAGTGCTTCTATAGCCTAGCATACAGTGTGCAAACCTGCATCAGTGCTTCTATAGCCTAGCATACAGTGTGCAAACCTGCATCAGTGCTTCTATAGCCTAGCATACAGTGTGCAAACCTGCATCAGTGTTTCTATAGCCTAGCATACAGTGTGCAAACCTGCATCAGTGCTTCTATAGCCTAGCATACAGTGTGCAAACCTGCATCAGTGCTTCTATAGCCTAGCATACAGTGTGCAAACCTGCATCAGTGCTTCTGTAGCCTAGCATACAGTGTGCAAACCTGCATCAGTGCTTCTATAGCCTAGCATACAGTGTGCAAACCTGCATCAGTGCTTCTATAGCCTAGCATACAGTGTGCAAACCTGCATCAGTGCTTCTATAGCCTAGCATACAGTTTGCAAACCTGCATCAGTGCTTCTGTAGCCTAGCATAGTGTGCAAACCAATTCCATGAACTGACATTCAGATGGGAATGTCAAGTGTTTGTCCCATCAGCTTGTATTCAAGGATTTGAAATCACACCATGGTGACAGCGGCATCTGTATACGGAGCGTTCTGGTGAGAGCGTCGGCGCGTGTTTTGCAAGATGACAAGCTGTATTCACAGAGCAGAGCAGAGCCAGTCGAGACCAAAAACGCAGATAATGAGCCGTGTTTTTCACATCAAACCCAAAGCAGATGAACAGACTGGAGATGGACTGGGCCGGGGTTCGCCTTCAGATGACTTACCCCCCGCAGTCTAAGCAAGGCTTCCCGCTGCTGTGAATCTATTTAAAAAGACACTCTCTCTCTGTCTCACCCCTAGATAATTATGACCGCCGCGCAGCGAAGCGGCGGTCATATAGGTTTAGTCAGATTTTTTTTTTTCTTTTTCGCATGTCCAAATTTCCGTCAAGGATTCCCGGGACACTGTAAGACCGGGGTACACGAAACTTGGTGGTGGGCATGTAACCCCACATGGATAGCATGGAACCTCCTTTTTTCGTTTTGATCTGTAGCCCCCCCCGCTGGACTGGACCCCACGAAAGGAGGGTAGGGCAGACACAGTTTTCTGTGAATATCTCGAGAACCGTAGGGTTTAGGAGGACCATTTTTTTTGTATGTTGATCTCAAAGGGCCATGTCAACCCATTCCATAACCACTCATTTCATGTATACCTAGTTACCACCTAGTTAAACACAAAAAAGTAAAAATGAGGTGTTGTAATCGCAGGTATCTGTGACTTAACATAGTCAAAACTGCACGAAATTGGAAGTGTAGGATCATTATGACACCCTCTGAATGCACACCAAGTTTCGTGGAATTCCGTTCATGGGGGGCCACACAATAAATTAATTTATGTTACTATACACCAACTGGCCTGTAGGTGGCCGGAGACAGTTTTCTGTGAATATCTCGAGAACCGTAGACAAGTCATTCAACATGTGCGTGTAATTTTTTTTTATAAGTGTTCCACGTGTCTGTGCACGCCACTGAATCTCCATACCCCCCCCCCCCCCCCCCCCTCCCATCTCCATATACCCCCGCCTACCCTCCACAAACCTCCAATCTCCATACACACCCCCTCCCCTCCCCAAACCTCAAATCTCCATACACACCCCCTCCCCTCCACAAACCTCCAATCTCCATACACACCCCCTCCCCTCCCCAAACCTCAAATCTCCATACACACCCCCTCCCCTCCCCAAACCTCCAATCTCCATACACACCCCCTCCCCTCCCCGTACCTCAAATCTCCATACACACCCCCTCCCCTCCCCGTACCTCCAATCTCCATACACACCCCCTCCCCTCCCCAAACCTCAAATCTCCATACACACCCCCTCCCCTCCACAAACCTCCAATCTCCATACACACCCCCTCCCCTCCCCAAACCTCCAATCTCCATACACACCCCCTCCCCTCCCCAAACCTCCATACACACCCCCTCCCCTCCCCTCCTCCAATCTCCATACACACCCCCTCCCCTCCTCCCATCTCCATACACACCCCCTCCCCTCCTCAAATCTCCATACACACCCCCTCCCCTCCCCTCCTCCAATCTCCATACACACCCCCTCCCCTCCTCCCATCTCCATACACACCCCCTCCCCTCCTCCCCTCCCCTCCCCTCCCCAAATCTCCACACACACCCCCTCCCCTCCCCTCCCATCTCCATACACACCCCCTCCCCTCCCATCTCCATACACACCCCATCTCCATACACACCCCCTCCCCTCCTCCAATCTCCATACACACCCCCCCCCCTCCCCTCCCCCCCCCCCACTCTGATTGGGCGGCCTGCACCATTGTTTTTGGCAGGCGGTGAGTTCTCCTATTGTGCCGGGTTGCGGGGAAGTGTGTATGTGTGTGTATGTGTGTGTGTGTGTGTGTGTGTGTGCGAGAGATATTAATCACATCCTGATGTCAGATGGCGATGAAGAGGCGGAGGCTGAGAGGTGAGCAAAAGTGTGTGTGTGTATGTGGGGGGTGGGGGGGGGGGGGTTATGTCCGCAGTGTTTGAGCTGACAGTAGACACCAGAGCCGGACAGTAACAGAGTACATTTACTTGAGTTAAGTACTTGAGTACAATTTTGAGGGATCTGTACTTTACTCGAGTATCATTTTTGGGGAGTACTCATGACTTTACTCAAGTACATTTGAGAGGCAAATATTGTACTCTTTACTCCACTACATTTCTATCCATAACCGTGAGTACCTGTTACTTCTTCTAAAAAAATCGGAAAAAAAAAATTCTTGGAAACCCTCAATTTGTTGTTTCCCTCTCAAACGTGATTGGATTGTGCAGGCACCACTGATTGGGACAGCCTATCAGCAATCACCTTCAGCTTTCTGCCAAAGTCAACTCCATGGTCAGATTTAGATAAGAGACGAAACCATGGACGAAACAATGGATGAAGACGCAGCAGGTCCATACCAGGAATGTGCCAACCTGTGGCCCCACCTCGCCAGACTATTTTAATTTTCTGAACAAGTTAATGATAGTTTTCGCTTCAAGTGTTTCAATTACAAAATAGTATTTTGTATTTGAAATACGTATTTTAAATACATGTAATACAAATACTGCCCATCCCTGGCAACATGGTAAAAAGATGAAAATGACTTGATTTTACTTTCAATTCCTTTTACATTCTTCAAGGTATTAACATTAACATTTTTCATAACTCCATGTAGGACGTTTCTGTATAAATGTAAGCACTGTGGCAGTAGTAATGCAATATTTAGAAAATGTAGGCTACTCTTGTACTCTTGATACTCAAGTACTTTTAAAAACAAGTACTTCATCTGACTGTTGTACTTTTACTTGTACTTGAGTAAAATTTAGCAAAGGGTATCTGTACCTTTACTCAAGTAATGAAGCTGTGTATACTCTGTCCGCCTCTGGTAGACACACACACACACACATACCCACCAATTCTAACACTCATGCACTCCAAACATATACTATTACATGCACTTGCACACACAAATACCACACACAGACTGAGAAAGTCAGGGAGTCTTAAAAAGCCCTGTGCAAAGCCCTAGGTGACTCATGCAATAATGTGCCTTCTTGCTTCTTAGAGTCGTCTAGCTTCAAGTTGGTTACTTGGAAACCGAGTCTGCGGAATTTTCTGTGTGTGTGTGTGTGTGTGTGTGTGGGAGGGGAGGATAAAAAGAGCCAGAGTGTTGCTGACGAAAACAAACTGAGGATCAAAATGGCACGGTACCAGCTACACACCAATGTCTCAAACATCTCCTGATGTCTCCAATGTCTCAAATCTCTCTTGATGTTTCTCTGTCACAGCCAAATGCCAGCCCTTTATCCATATGCTAGCATGAAAAAGGAAAAAAAATAATAAACTTAGCGATGTGATGGAAGCAGTATTAATTCTCTCACTCCTTCTCGCCTACTCTCTCCCTCTCTCCCCCTCTCGGTCTCCCCTGCTCTCTCTCTCTCTCGTCTTTAAATGTTAGCCAGCTCTAGAAAGATCTATTTGCATTAGTCTGTGCTCAGCCCCTTTGACTTGAGTGAGATTAGAGCTGAGTGAACGCGGAACAGAACTAAGTAGGTCAAGGATTCCAGCAGCACGCGGGACCGCTGACACCTGCAATTCCACTTACAAACTGCAGGGGTCACTGCAGGTCCACTGATCCACATTTGAGCAGGCTAAAAGGCAAAGGCTGCATTGCCTCCATTGACTGACTGTCTGCAAATAACATCTGGTTTGGGCAAAGCCCTTTTGGCAGCAGTCAAAAAATGCTCTAAGAAACAATGCACATTTTACCGTGTTTAACACCATGCTGATCGTGTGGCCCAACTGAAGCTCATGTGTGTGAGGCATGGAGGAGACGAGAGGAAGCTCATGTGTACAGTTAGGAGGCTTGGAGGAGACGAGATCAATGAAGGAGGAAGAGAGGATAGATAGCTCAGGGGAAAAAAGAAAAACAAGTCTTTCTGGGTCTACCTTTGCTAGAGTTGCTGTATACCAATGCCTTGACACTGAAATAGAGAGAGAGAGAGAGAGAGAGAGCAGAGAAAACATTTTGGTACTAAAATGTTTTGAAGACTGCCATGAGATGTCTGTGCATGTGTGTGTGTGTGTTTCCCTCCTTCTCAAAGAGTAAAAAAGATGAGATGGTGTGATTTGTTCCCCTCTCTCTTCTTTCCTTGCTGTTCCTCATCTCTTTATGTATTTCTCTGTTTCAGCACTCTTCCTCTCCTCCTCTCTCTATCCCTCTCTCTTTGTCTCATACTGTTTCACCACTCTTCCTCTCCTCCTCTCTGTCTCACACTGTTTAACCACTCTTCCTCTCCTCCTCATTCTATCTCTCTCCCTCCCCCTCTCTCTTCATCTGTCTCTCTGCAGACCTCATCTCCCTCTCTCTCTGTCTCGATTACTCTCACTCCATTTCTCTGTCTTTCTGACTCATTCTGTCTTTCTCTTCCCCCACTCTCTCTCTCCTTCCCTCTGTCTGTCTGTCTCTCATCCCTCTCTCTGTCTCTTGTCTCTCTCTCTCTCTCTCTCTCTCTCTCTCTCTCTCTCTCACTTCTCCCCCCCCCACACACACACTGCAGACCACATCCTGTTGTTCGGCCTTCAGCCTCTCAGGTGGGTTGACAGGTAGGCAGGTAGACTGTTCGAGTGGTTTCCCTGACACTCGTCCAGCAGCTGACAGCCTCCTGGGAGAGCGACTGAGAGAGAGGAGAGGAGAGGAGAGGAGAGGAGAGGCGCTGTGTGTGTCTGGCAGCGAGGCAAGAGACGGGCTAAGCGGACGATTGCTATTTTTATTCATGAGCCCCATGCAGCAGTGGTGCTGTGTAAAGCGCGAGATGAACACAAGGCTGTGGTGACCGCACCGTGTCCTTCTACTTATTCATTTATTTATTTTAGGTTTATTTAGACATGGACTTGACCACATACACAGAAATCCCAGTTTACTCAGGATACTAGTAGGTGGGGCATACCTAGCCTGGACATGGTGGTCATATTTAAAGGAACACACCAACTTTTTAAAAAACTAGCTTATTACTCACGATAAGATCACTGTTCAGTTAAAGTCCAAGTTGGGGTGTCTGGTCAAAACTGCACTGAAGATTGTAGGTCATACAGACCAGGGCTACATGCAGGCACTCTATGAAAAGTCAGTCCTCAGGGAGGCACTGAAAATTGTAGAAGACCCAAGACACATCCTGTACGAGGAGTTTGCCCTCCTACCCTCAGGTAGACGCTTTAGAGTATTAAACTGCAGATTAAATAAATACAAAAACTCCTTTATTCCAACTGCCATAAAGATTCTCAATGATAGGTAGCTGGCTACCTATATGTTATCCAGTGTGCAGCTCTGGCTGAGTTGTCTTTTGTTGTAACTGTGGTGATGTGGGGCTGTATGAGTAACTGTTGTTTTTTTAATTGCCTTATGCATGAGCTGTGTATGTCTGTGATGCAGTGATCGTGAAGCCCAAGACACATTTCCCCTTGGGGACAATAAAGTATACTCTACTCTACCTTACCCCAATAAAGTATACTCTACTTTACCTTACCCCAATAAAGTATACTCTACTCTACCTTACCCCAATAAAGTATACTCTACTCTACTTTACCCCAATAAAGTATACTCTACTTTACCTTACCCCAATAAAGTATACTCTACTCTACTTTATACTCTACTTTACCCCAATAAAGTATACTCTACTCTACTTTATACTCTACTTTACCCCAATAAAGTATACTCTACTTTACCTTACCCCAATAAAGTATACTCTACTTTACCCCAATAAAGTATACTCTACTCTACCTTACCCCAATAAAGTATACTTTACTTTACCTTACCCCAATAAAGTATACTCTACTTTACCTTACCCCAATAAAGTATATAAAGTATACTCTACTCTACCTTACCCCAATAAAGTATACTTTACTTTACCTTACCCCAATAAAGTATACTCTACTTTACCTACCCCAATAAAGTATACTCTACTTTACCTTACCCCAATAAAGTATACTTTACTCTACTCTACTCTACTTTACCTTATTTTACTATTTATCTGCACCCTGATCCAGTATTTTACACATTAATTCATCAATCAAACAGCAACATAATCACTGTACTCAGATAACCTTGGCCTTGAACAGATGGAAATTGATTATAACACTGATAATTAATATATTCAATTAAAATAAAAACATTAACTATAATCTTATTTATAATGGTAATTATCGTGTTTTTGGAAATGATCAGTATTGATGTTTTTGTCTATTTCGTTTTTCATCGTATTAAACTTAAGTTAATATTTTCATTACACTGTGTTAAGGTCAGTCAAATGAATTAGCCGTCAGAGTTGTGCTTATTCATACCAATCACTCTAAAAATTATGCCAAACAATATTGTTGATCATGCCATTGTTGTTAGTATAGTTGGGATAGTATTATAGTATTGTATAGTGTGCAATTCTTATGAAAATCTCATAGTAAACTACAGTTTCTTTTTTACTTTGCGGATTGATATTTTTGTCAAAGTGTTAAATCACTTGATCCCATCTGCAAGATGCCAGTGTGTGGCCTTGGCTGATGCCACAAAGCCTTGGGGTCCTGCATGGGAAGGATGAAGGATGACCTCATGATTTCAAGGGCACTGAAATGGAATTTTCCAGTACAGCTACAGTATGCTGAGGCAATATGGTGCTCACATGGACGTATTGTGAACTTTCGGGCCCCTGGGCCCAGATGTATTAAGGGGCCCCCACTAATTGCATATGTGGGAGGGGGGGTTTGGAGGTCCTCCAGACATTTTTTAACTTGTTTGATGTGATTTCCTGTATTCTGGTGCATTTTGGGGATGGCCAATACTAAATTCAATCAGATTCATAGCCTACATCCTGATTTGTTGATATTGAGGCAATGATTTCCTGCAAAGGCTTGAGCTTCAGGGCCCCTTGGGCCCCTGGGCCCGTGCAGTAATCCATTCCTGGGTGCTCAAATGTCTGGTGTCGATGAATACAATCAGGATAGTTTTTATAGGTTAGGATATTTGATTCAGGATGCAAGTTTGCCATGTTGTTCTGAAGGATGAACTGAGTTTAATACTTTCATCTACGACCCATATTAGTTTTATTTATCTTTTTATTGTAACGTTGTGGATTTGCACTCTGCATCCCTATGCGCCATGTCACTTTAACCTGACCTGTCACTCTAGCCTCCTGGACTGTCATCCAGGTATGTTGTGAGAAGTGTCCCCCTCTTTTATCTGCCAATGTGATCCTGGATGGGACTCCGTATGTATATTTGTGTTCTATGTCTTTTTCTGTGTGTCTATGGTGATGTCTTTGTCTTCATGAGCACACTGAAGCAAATCCCTAGCAACTTGCACTGAGTTGTATGGCAATAAAGTATTGAATCTTCAATCTTGAATCAAGGCTCAGGTTTTGCATTCCAAAACTTAATCAGTCAAACCAATCTCAGAGGTTTGGAAGTAAATGGATCTCTGTGGCAACCTAGTAAACATTCAACACTGATAGCTAGTTTAAGGAGAGACTTTCTCTTGTTCTTCTCAATGTATTCTTCATTTTATCTTAATCTGTCAATCTTATTTGGTGGTCTTTCCATGTTTGTTTGGTTGATACTTTCCAAACTTTGTAACACCATCTCCATTAAACTTTCAACATGATGTCCTGGTCCAAGTGTGTTTTCTGAATGCTTTTTCTGTGTGTTGCTCATCGTGTTACATCTTTCCGCATCTCTCCCTGAGCTGTTTTATTCCCTCTGACTGCCTCTCTGCCCTCTGATACTCCACCACTGAGAAGCGTGTGTGCTGTTTGTAGTGTTTGTGGGCTGAGCATCGGTCAGATCTGTCAGGCATCAGGATGGCGTGTGTGTTTGTCGGCGAGACACGACTCGAGGATTCACGCCAGCTTATCTGGGAGATGAGGGAGTGGGTTACAGAGCGCAAGAAGCAAGAAGGGGGAAGGGTGGATAAACAAAAATAATAAGACAAATACAAATACAAAATAAAAAATGCATCTCCACACATTTATGCACTGAGCCTGTGGTCAACAGCTCAAGCGGAAGTTAAGTTAAAAAAGTACAATCAGAGGGAGATGAGCAAGCCACTCACCGGCAGAAGCCTCACCTAAGAGTCAGAGTCAAAATGGCTTCTACTTACTGTCTGTGACTAATCGGCTTTGCAGATGTCTCCTCTGCAAACTTCTCAGATATGAGTGGTCCCATCTCTGCACCTCTGAAGCTCCCTGGAAAAAAAAAATCACACTCAGTTCAATCGTTTCAGGGACATTAGGTATTTTATTTAGTTTTTTTATGTAATAACAGGCCAGTGAAATGCTCAGTTCTAACAGGGACATTTACAGTAATATAATATGCTAAGTGAAATGCTTACTCATTCTTGGCCTCCTCCACCATGTTGAACACTCTGAACACCAGCGACTGCATTTCTTGCTAACCTCTACCAGACTGGCCCAGCACAGAAACACAACACACAAACAAACACAAACAATACTGGTCCCTAACTTTGAAAGTCTCCCGATTGGTGGATGATTAATACAGTCAGGAAATGTAAGTCATTATAGAGTGAGTCAACACATAATATATTCTGATAGCTATGAGAGTTTCAAACAACTAGACATCATGTATGCGGCAAGAAACCAGCCAGCAGCCGACAGAGCTTTTTAATAGTCATGATTAGTGTTATACAATATGGCAACTCACACTGTATCTTTCAGTTGGAAGCATATGTTGATATCTACTAGAAAACTAGACATCATGCAAAGCAGCAAGAAACCAGCCAACAGGTGACAGAGGTTTTTAATAATTAGTGCTTATCAAAGACAGCTCCCTCTGTGTGGTCATGTGAAGACAGATGAAAAGAGCTGTGAAAAGTCCACATACACTGACTGGTGCTAAAAATATGATTTTAGAGAAAAATTTAAATAAAGTGACAACTGCAGATATTAGAATGAATACATACACACACACACATTTTTTGAGCACTTTGGTCAACCACAGGTTGTTTTAAATTGTGCTATATAAATAAACTTGACTATGACTATGACACACACATGCACATAAAGGACAGCACTTTTCTCTGTTGGCTCTTCATTACGAGCGGTTTATTGTCTCGCCCAGAGAAGCCTGCCTCCCACGTCCTGAAGGGCGCGGCACCAGGCGTCTCCGCTCTCTTGTAATTGACTCTTCATGTCTGAGAGGCAATAAACTTTATGACTATTAAACAAAACATCAAGTAAGCTGTCTTTCAGCTCCCAACTATTAACGAGGGAAGCCGGCATTGTAAAGCAATAATTAATTGCTTACTCTGGGACATCTAATTACTGATTGTTGGCGGTATTAGCTTATTAGCGGCACGGTTTGACAGCGTGGAATGCATGTCAGTTTGCCGGGTTGCCGGGAGAGAGAGAGAGAGCATGGGGGGCACGTATCCATCAGCAAAGGCATCGCAGGGTATAATTGGTCCCAATTTAGCTGTCTATGCCTAGATGTATTTGCATAGAGTGCTGTGGAGGGGTATGTCTCTTCCTGCATAACGGGAAGGGATCTTGGCCCTAACGGATCTGAGCAGGATAAAGATTGGATGCCGACCAGAGCTGTGCAACAGCTGCTGTCTGTGTTCCATTACATGGCTCTGTAGAATGTCCCATTAAATTGTGTTTATTATATACAGCAAAAAGTGTAGGGTTTTTATCGATGTCCTTCAGAAAGAAAACAAATTTATCCAGCGGAACCTGTGGGTGAAGTTTTAAAGCTAGTGGACGTCGTCAAAAGTAAAGCTGCAGAGGAGATGGCAAGACTGCCTGGTGGCGGAGTAGCCACTTCTTACATCTGTATCCGATCCGAGCAACAACAACCCGATCATAGCCTTTTTATTTAGATAGCAGGGAAATACACCATCTAACAGATTGTAAGTCACACAGCAACAGTCACTAAAATAACCACTCAATGGCAGGCTGAGGTTCATTTACACATTAGGCTATAGTAGGCTAGCCTAGGCTACTATGCATTTCATTTAACGTTATTGCTATCTCCTTAGGGCCGTTTGCACAAAGCACCCTAAGTTTTGTCCCTTTCGTATCAACCACGGAGATTGTTTGTTTGCTAATTTGTGCTTGCTTTTCTGAGGATGCAGATGTTGGTCAATACGCTACTGTCCAAAATAATAGCAAGCTGTGAGCACATATTGTTGATAAAATCAGATAGTGAATGACCCATTACAAATCTGAGTAGACCTATAACTAACTTTGACAAGTTTGACAGATGACAGCCAAACACGGCAATTAATTTCACAATGTTAGCTATAGTTATTAATGCACCTACTGTAGGCTTATCAATAGCTAATGTTAGCAATGAATAACTCAACTGGTAGGCTACGTTCAACGGACAGTTGTAACTAGCTTGCTAAAGTTATGCCGTAGTCTGCAACCCAAGCTTATGATCTTATCTTACCTTAATAATTGTCGGTGACATTTATCCATTCATCAGTAAAGCCATATATAGACATGAATTGAACAATACTAGCTAGTTAGATATTATCCTGACTGTCATCAGGGCACCAAAATAATAATAAAAAAAAAATACGTTTTGCCTGGCAAACCGAACCTCATGTGGTTATTTAGGCTGCTAAGGTTGTTTGTGCAACGGAATTTCTTATAAGATAAGAAAAGGAGAAAACCTTAAATACTTGAGGGAAAATGATAAGGAAACCGAAGTAGAATACTTAAATGTGTTTGTGCAGCCGATTTTATTTTAAGGGGGCCTTAAATCAGATTTTAAGGGAACCTGAACAAGGTGTTTTGTGCAACCGGCCAGTCTCTCATGTTATGTTAACTATGTCTGAATATCCACCACGTCTGTTTTTGAATTAACTTACCTGTTGAAATGTATTAGGCCTAGGCTACGGCCGACGGAGGGTTCCCCAAGCAATTTACCTCACGTAGCATTTTCATCATTCGCCTTTGATTTCGACTGACTTCACTTCGTTCAAACTACGGGGTAGAGTGGACGCAGCATGGCTAGAGACACGTATGACTCATTGCATATTAATGAGACTTCCCATAACCGTATGAATATGAATGAGAAGTCCCGTAGCACCCCGCAAGACGAAAATCATTCATTCAAGCCATTTACTCTGTTTTCTTGATCGCTCTGCCCTGGTCAAATGACATGGAAGGGTTTGTTTACTAGTAGTGCCAATGGAGAATGCTTCAGCTTTTGCCACCTGGAAGAATGTATATTGTTATTGTGACGTCATAGTACATTTTCGTATACATTGCTCTTCAGATTGTTCCATTCTATTGTGTTTATTACACAGCTCTCCAGAATGTTCCACAATGTTCCATTCTATCAGGGGCGTCATGCAAGGCAAAATTCAGAGGGGACACAATCAGGCAATTTTTTCATTTTTCATTACCATTAGCAAGCAATAGGCTACCCTTATTTGTAAGTTGTCTGCAAATCATGAGCAAGTGACCTGATAATAAAAATAAAAGTTATGAGCACGAGAGAGACTATTATACTTTCTTACCCTCTACATCACGGTCATAGCGATCCTATTTAAATAAAACAACTTTAAGCCTCCTTTTGAACGGGTAGCCTATCCCTTTTCACTACATGGATAATCTGCCAGATACATGAAGAGAACAAGTGGAGAAACATCCAACGCAATGCCTTGGTAGGCCTAATGTTATTAGGTTGGATTTTGTAGTCACTGCACATTTAACACCCTCGTTTCTATGAAACTGGAAACAATTGAACCAGGAGACTGTGCCAAATATTTTTAATATTTGTAAGAGTAGCCTAGGTTACGTTACACTGACACCATGTAAGCTAACATTAACGTAATGCTCTGAATTCGCGGCCAACATCAAATCCATAGTTCTAACTATTTGATCACCAAGTCAAAATGTCCTGGTCAACTACAAATAATTCAACTACTTTTTATTGCTTAGCTAGACTACTTACCACTTCAACACCATTGACTGTAGCCTATCTGTTTAAACTGTAACTGTAACAGTTCAACTGTTCAAACTGTAGCCTAAAGGTAACAGTTCAACACAAGCAAAACATTGCGAGCTCAATTCGCGTGTGAGTTGTTACGGGAACATACAGACACCAATTTTAGGAAAAGGGCTGATGTTGACCGGTCTTCAGCTATTTTGCTACGGTTTATTACACATCCAGAAGAATACATTTGAGTCGTTTTAGGCTCTGGCTTATTATGGAGCATAATAGGAACAAAGTTATGATAAAAAAAAGGAAAAATCTGAGGGGGCATGTGCCCCCTTTATTTCAATGGACATGACGCCACTGCATTCTATTGTATCTATTATATGGCTCTCCATAATGTTCCATTCTACAACGCCTATAAGGCTCTGGTTGGTTTAAATAAAACCTACGTTCTTAAAGGGATATTCCACCATTTGGGGAATTACACTCATTTTTCACCTCCCCTTGGTCCCGGAAAGAGATTTATTTTCCCATTATTGCATCATCAATTAATAACCGAATTGTGTTTATTACAGAGCAGCTGGTTGCACCAGTTGAACGTAAGTTCCATCTTAGCTTAGGTCCAACGTAAACTGGCACTACGTTGGAGTTTAGGAGCTACTAAAATTGAATGGGTTGCACCACGCAAAAGAGTTTCAACGTAACACTAAGTTATGACTTCAATTTTGCACATCCCTCTCCCTAGGTGTAAGGTATGTCGTAAGTCATTTGTTAAAGGAGAAATCCGGTGAGTTTTCACGTCTTTGTTTCTTGAGGTCATCCATTACTGTCGGTATGAAATGAAAACAATTGGTTTTACCAAGCTCAAGTTGCTACAGCCAGCAGCTAATGCAGCCAGGCAACTACAGCTCTACACTCTGAGGGGCATGTCCAAGAGCTCCCATATACATGCCCTTTTGACTGTTCACATAGTGGATGTGTGCATAACCACGGTAAAGTTGGTTTTAAATTGGATATTGGACATTTACATTTTAAATTGTATACAAAATCACAAATAAAAACACAAATCGTTTTTTTTTATTATTATTTTAAAGAAGTTTTGCATTATACGTGCAGGTCTTATATAAACATATACAATTGGTTTGACACAAATTCGAATATCCAACGTCCAATATAGCGCTAACTTTATCACGGTAGGTGCATAACTAGAATACGTCGAAACTTCCCATCTTCGCAAATTAGTGACAGTCTGTCATAAAAAAGAGAATGGATGAATTTGATGATGAAGACATAACCTTATAAACTACAGTTAAAACAAGTGGACCATCAGCTTCGCATGACAAAGGTGTGAATTTCTTTCCTTTAAAAAAAGATGTGATATGAGACACATGTCTATCATTGCAACAGGTCAACAAAACAGCGCCCTTTCTTTTTCAAACGGAAAAAACTTGTGTGTAGGGTTAAAAGTGTTTCATAATTCTTCCGTTTCTCTTCCTGGAGATAAACTTCCTTTGAAAAGAATCAGATTGATATCTGTCCCTGATCTGGTACGAGTGTGGGCCAAAGTCGTCATTGTGCTTTTGGTTGACCTCTTTCTAGTTGAGTGCACTGAGCTGTCTGATCAAAAGGCTTCCTCCCTCAGATTTTACCCACATAAGGGAAAAGAGTGAGCAATGATGGAGTGTTTATGTATACTTGAGAGCATGCATGTGCTTGTGTTTGGGTATGTGTATGCATGTGTGTGTGTATGAGAAAGAGAGTTCTGAAGATGAAATCAAACATGCTTGAGAGTAGGGGAAAACATAGACTAGAAAGTCAGACTTATTAATTCGCCAGTGAGGTTCTTTTGGGGGTTTCCCAACTGACTTCAGAGGAAAAGCATTTCGACAGTCATTCCTTGAAGAATCAACATTAATGATAGTAGGCCTCACAGTTTTGGACAAAATGAGCAAAGGCAATCACATTACTGACATGGTTCAAACCTCATGCAGGTTTGCAAGACTCATGCACTAGTTGCATGTACAATACAGTTGTTGTCTGCCTCTGTAGGCTGATATTGTCTAATGGCACCATTTTGCCATGAACTGAGGTAGTTTTCGTCACCTGCCTGTGATGATAAGATCACAGGTTTGCTAAAATAGAATACATTTAAGCTGTTGTTTGCCTGTGTATATATAAAAAGGAGAAAGCTTTTCCTCTCTTTGTATTTGTTACTTCACTCAAGTTTCTCCTTTCATCTCTCTCTCGCTCACTCTCTTTCTCTCTTTTGCCCGCTCCATAAATCCATCCATCCGTCCCCCCGTGAGGCATCGGGCGAATGCTAATCCACGGCTCCACTCTGATCTGTGAGCTCGGAGACAGAAATCATTCATAATTCAATATGTTCCACTTCCCATTTCCTCCTCCGGACACAAGGAGAGTCAATTTGAGGAAGAGAGAGATGGAAGGACAGGGCTGCACACGGATAGAGAGAACAAACCAGGAAAGAGAGAGAGAGAGAGAAACAGAGATACCTGTGAAGGACAGAGAGAGGGGAGTCCTGACAGAGAGAGAGAGAGAGAGAGAGAGAAGAAATTGATATGAGATTGCGAAAGAAGCATGTGGTTCAGTAGAACTCTTCCCGACATTCTCCACAACCCTTGGAGAATAAGCCAGCCACATCTGTATTCCAGGTAGGACTTTCTGCATTATTGATGGAAAAAGAGGAGAACTCTATCACTCTTTCTCTGTCTCCGAGGATGCAGGGTGTCGCCCAAACGGAAACCAAGAGAAATTAAAGAAAACATGGTTAGAGATTTGAAGAGGCATCAAAGGGGTCCTCTGAGCCCTTCCGAGTCTTAAGTGCATGACAACAGTGGGGACCATCGTTTTCAATTGGTACGTCCTGACAGTACGTGACGTAAAGCAGTGCTGTGCAGTGCGATGCAATGCAGCGTTTTGAGTTAACTTTTGTCAACGTTTTGAGTTGACTTTAACTGTCAGACACCCTGTCTCTATTTCTTCTTTCTGTTGTTCAGGTTGCTCTGCTATTTTGAATAAGAAAATAGGACCTAATAGAAGGGCGTGTTTAACAGATTCAACGTGGACAGAGAGCATCCAATGATAAATAACAGTCGCTCGCTAGGATGCGGTCAGGATACCATGTTCATTTTTTTTCTCCCTTTTGTTACATTTCCCCTTGTGTCCTTCTGAGCCCTAATCACTGCAGGTGTCTGTAATGACCTGTGTTAAACTACAGCAGCTCCATCTGTAGGCTAAATTATATACCCATCTAATATACACACGTGTGTATGCAGGGGCACTGTTAGAAATGTTGGGCCCTATGAAAGAAAATAATTTTGCTACATATAGGTGTTCTTGGAGGGGCCCCCTGTCAGTGCTGGACCCTTAGAATCGTCCTAACCCCCCAACCCCCCTAACAGTGCCTCAATGTATGCACACACATTAAAGTAATATATTACATTAAAGTACTTCAGGTGAATTGCATTTTAGACATTAGTTCAGACTCTAGCAATAGCTTTTTATGCAATGTGATATTATGCAATATGTAGTAGATAAATCCTATTTGCCCATGCTCCCTGGTAGGACAGAAAGAGCGTATTGTAGTTGGATCCATCTCTCTCTTTTTTTTTTTCTTTCTGTGTGTGTGTGTGTGTGTATCCAGTCATCTCACTTCAAAATTACTGATCTAATGTACTTCATATTTTTGTACAAAGCAAAAAGGGGTTAATAACTCTTACTGTACTTGATCATCAGGATCCAGATTTCCGTGTGGATACAGGAGTGGATATTCACTGTGGTTGAAACACTTATTGCAACAAACACTCATGGACTACTAATGGAAATGTATTGTACTGCGTATCTATACTGTAAGTAACTTTTGCAAAAAGCATCTGCTAAATAAATACATTTCAATGCCATAGCATGGTAGAGTGCCTGGAGCGTATGGATAACCTCCACTGTGTGCTTGCTTAGAGAAGTCTTCAGCTTCCTCAACACAGAGACGCATGGGGTCAACAAGAGCAGGGCTCAGAGTGCAGAGTACACAACAAAACAACACTGACATGGAGTTTTCAGTGACAGTTAGATGTAAGTCCTACATACAGTCATTCTAGCCCAATGCCTTTATACTGAGATGCATACTGGACCTCTCTCCATACAATAGAATTAATTCATTAGAATTAGAATAATTTATCCTTTCTCCTTGTAAAAGCATCATTCTTAATAGTAAATATTTTCCTCAGGTGTCACTTGCCTTGTATAGGCTAAACTATATCCCATATCATGGGCATCGTGGAGCAGTGCTTTAGATAAAAAAAGCATCTTTTGATGACCAGTCAACTTTAACTTGAACTTTAAGTAATATAGTCAAATGCGCTTAATTACAGTGCACCTGGAAGTGGAGAAAATTGAACACAGAGGATACATTGTGTTCATCCATTTTTCGTATATTTCTGCATGCAGTACATTCAGGAATGATAAAGGGGTTGGCCGTCACATACCTACTAATTAAGGACAAATTAAGGGAGTCTGTATCCATATTAAAATGTCTTCTTTAGGACATTAGGGGGTGGTTTCAGGGAAAATGATGAATCGAAGTATATTTTAAGGACTTAGTGTAACCTGCCTGTTCCTCATTAGTAGGGGACCTTTACGCAGAAGGAAACATTAGACAGAGAAGTGGGGTGGAAGAAAGATGGTCAACAGAGCCGCTGACCTTGGCTGGATTTGTTCTCATCCCTCTCTTAAAGCAATCAGCATCTCTTTCCCTACCAACCTGGTCTTGCGTGGATACTGTACTACAGTGGGTCAGTAAATAAAATGGCTACACACAAAGAAACACTCTAAATATGTCACTTCTGGTAAAATAGAGCGGTATCTCATGTAACACATGAGTTATTAGTTTATAGCAGCACGTAGGTTGTCTCTGTAATTACTCAGAGATGTAATTCTGACTTTAGGTTCAATAAAGTGTGGTGTGTCAGGACACTATTACTCAACGTTCAGATCTGTCAGTGAGGTATGGCAGGTCTAAAGACAAAAGTTTCCTGTGTAAAAAGAGTGCTGACACACACTTTAAGTCTCCTTGTCTTTTAAATTGATAGGAGCATGAAGATGTCTCACTGATGCTGGACCATTTGGAGGATTTTATCAGAACACCTAACTTTTAAATATTTTATGGCCATGAACTCCAGAAATTGAATGACGGGCCAAGGGCTACTTTTCTTAGCTGAGATGGCTGGTTAGAAAAAAAAGAGAAAAAAAACGCTAAACCCTAGAACAAAGCGTCTGGAGGTCTGGACTGTCTTTATCTATTAACTTTATTTCCTAATCGATTCGACGGTCCGAAGCACCTACGGTCCACCTTGCCTCCTACCCCCCACTTAAGTCGTCGCGGCATCGATTTTACTCTGATGGGACACGCTAGAGTCCAACTATTCTTCCTGCTACTGGAACAAAGGAGGAAAGGATCAGAAGGTCTGTTGGCAAGCGGCGGCCCACCGTCAGGGTGCTGTGTCAGGTCTAGGCTGATTTATAGCCCACCCTTACTCTCTAGCTCCGCTAACTCTTAGCCCTGCCCTTAACTTGGTCCAGTCTAGGTGTGTGTGTATGTACATGTGTGTGTGTGTGTGTCCATGTGTGTCTGTGTTAGTGTATGTGTGTGTGTGTGAGAGAGAGAGTGCGTGTGTGTGCGAGAGAGAGTGAGTGTGTGTGTGAGAGAGAAGGGTGTGTGTCCGTGTTTGTGTGAGAGAGAGAGTGAGTGTGTGTGTGAGTGAGAGAGAGTGAATGTGTGTGTGAGAGAGAGGGTGTGTGTCCGTGTTTGTGTGTGTGAGAGAGAGAGAGTGTGTGTGTGGGTGGGTGTGTGTTAGAGAGCAAAAGTCCTTTTGTTTGTATCTCTACCTCTGCACGCTGTGATCTAGCTGGGCATCCTGACACACTGGCACAGTGGGGCAACGTGCCCAGCTACTCTAATGAACCTTTGGCAGGTGTGTATAAACATGCCCCGTTTGCAGGTATGCCACGCTACGCAACAGTAGGTATTCGTTAATTGCTACGCTTTGTATTCAAAGGATCCTCAAATGAAGTATCATGCTGCCTTTTAGCTGTGAAGTCCTCTTCAGAACCATGAGGAGAGAAAGAGAGAGAGAGAGAGAGTGAGTGAGAGAGAGAGATAGTGAGTGAGAGAGAGAGAGAGACGTGTACTTCTATGCTCTCTGCCAAGCTAAAACTGATAGCACACTGTGTTGCGGTCATTCTAAAAAAATGGTTTTGAAAAACAAAGTTTGAATTTGAAAGTGAGAGATAAAGATAAGGAAAGAGAGACCGGTAGATTACTCAAATAGCTTGGGCTGAGACTTTGTACTGAGCAGCAGGGGATGGGGTGTGTGTGTGTGTGTGTGTGTGTGGGGGGGGGGGGCGCTATAGCATCCCACCGTGGTGCACCGCAGAGCGGCTGAGTTCACCTTCTCTGCGGAAAACAGACTCCGTGGCGGTGCAGCCGAGGGGAACAATGCAGATATTGCTTTTCTACAAGGAGCCGTTGATCAATGCGAGAGCCTCCCGGCCAGCCGGTCTCACCTGCTCGACTCCGCCTGCCTCACGACTTCTTAATTTCAATGGAAAGTTTATCTCATTAGCGTTTAAAAAAGAAAAAAAAAACCTTAAATGCATTCATTAAAAACAAATTTAGAAAGACAGTTTCTTAATGAGCTCTGAAATATGGCCATCTGATGTGCCGTGCACCGGTATTAAGCTTGGCTGTTGCCTCTCTGCCTGCCTCTCTGCCCGTCTCCATCTGAGGCGGCTTCACCCAGGCCGATCGGCGTCATGACCGCTGGCGTGGCACCGGAGCGCGGAACTAGAACCGGGAGACAGGCGCAGCAGCCAGCATCGCTAAGGAGGTGGCACAGGGGCATTTCAGGAGCCAGCATCGTTCTGGAGGTGGCACAGGGGCATTTCAGTAGCCAGCATCGTTCAGGAGGTGGCACAGGGGCATTTCAGTAGGCTGTGGGTTCATCTGAATCAGATGGTGGCTGATATTCACTCAGTCACCCCCAGTAGCCTCGATCACCACTGATTAGAGTTTAAGTAAATGTTCCCCCAAAACAGTGTCTGCCTTAGACACTGAATAATGTGTCTTCACATATGCCGTTTTGCACAGAATATCCACTTGAGTGTAAAATAGTGTAGTATAAAATATTATAGCTTGCATATTTGTTTGTTGGCAATATCAAGTCCAGGTTAGCACCTTACTTTGCACGTCAGTTAAATAGAAATGTTTGTCAATTATCCTACAGTTTTGTTTGGTCGTTGCCCTCACACACTTAGAGGGACCCTTACACAGTTGGATTGCAGACCGGCAGCAGGTCGAGCTCTATCTGCCATCTGGATCTTTCGCAGGTGCACAGGTAGCACCCAGCCGCATGTTTCACAGGTGCACAGGTAGCACCCAGCTGCATGTTTCACAGGTAGCACCCATCTGCTTTCTTTTGCAGGCACACAGGTTGCATGTCAGATGCATCTTTTGCAGGCACACAGGTTGCATGTCAGACCCATCTTTTACAGGTGTACAGGTAGCACCATAGGTGTACAGGTAGTGCTCCAGCTGCCTTCCTTTTCCTGTACCATGTCTGACAAGCCATCTGTCGAAGCAACTCGTTATGCCTGTCCATAAATGCCAGTGTGTGTGTGTGTATGTGTGTGTGAGTGCTCGCGTGCACTGTATTCACTGTGTTCTACTTGGCAGGCAGCAGGAGTGAGTGAAAGCTGGCGGTGTGTCTCTGCATGGAAACAGACCCATCAGGATAGATTAGAAATGAACAGAAGATCAGGCTTCTCTATAGAGACAGGGGGAGAGAGAGAGAGAGAGAGAGCAGACAGATGGAAGATGGAGGATGAGTGGAACCACCAGATGATGATGACCTGGTGGAGAAGACATCCTGTAGACAGTGACATGGCAGACCTGCCTAATTACAGATCTCCAAACACGTCAAGCCAACAGCAGCTGAGCGACTGAGGGAGACGGATCAAGAGTAGGCCTGTTCCACACCAGCACACACACACACACACACACACACACACACACACACAGCAACTGAGGGAGACTGATCAAGAGTAGGCCTGTTCCACACCAGCACACACACACACACACACACACACACACACACACACACGCACACAGCGACTGAGGGAGACTGATCAGGAGTAGGCCTATTCCAAACCAGCACCTCCTCACACACACAGACACACACACACACACACAGCGACTGAGGGAGACTGATCAAGAGTAGGCCTATTCCAAACCAGCACCTCCTCTCACACGCACACACACACACACACACTCTAATCACACACACACAGACACAGTGACTGAGGGAGACTGATCAGGAGTGAGCCTGTTCCACAACAGCAGCTCTTCACAAGCTGAGGGAGAATGACTTCAGGTTCAGAGAGAGTGCACCAGTCATAGGGGACCAGGGGAAACAACGATAGAGAGACAGGGGGGTAGAGTGGTAGAAGGAGAGAGGGAGATAGGGAGAGAGAATTAGAGAGGGGGGAGGGAAAGAGAGAAGGGAGAGGGGGAGAGAGAGCGAAATAGAAAGGACATAGGAGGAGAGCTATGTTCCGTGTCGCATTCTAAGCTGAATTTTAAAGCACCTGCAGATCAAAGACCCATTATGCCACAGACGGAACCTTCAGAACCGACCCATCTGAGGCGTGAGAGCGTTAAAAAGTGAGCGAGTCTCTCTTTTTCTCAGCTTTTTTATTTCATCGGCCCCAGCAGGGAGGTGCTCAGAATGACGATTATGATGCCATTGCCTCCTTTCCTCTCCGCTCATCCTCGCTGAACATCCCAGAAGAGACACTGGCACCTGCCAGGCAGCCAGCACTCTGCCTCCATCAACAAGACATCAGTAGCTAAAACAGAAAGCAATACTGCAAGAGAACTCTATGGTTGTGCTGATGGGATAGAGTTCTATATGGTTGTGCTGATGGTCCGATTTGCAGTGATGTCTTTCCACCACCCCCACCAATACTGATAATAGTATTGTTTTGATTGGTCAGAATTCACTTTAGCCAAGGACTACACATCTGTCCCAACCACCATTATAAGATGCTAGTGGAATATGCTATTGATAAGCACTGACAGAATTTGTTGCCAATTTCTTTAGGAGATGCTACTATGTAACCAATGTTATATAGCAGTTAATATAGCAGTCTGTCATCTGCCTCTTTTCCATGTTGCTCGATCTTTTTTCTCTCTCTCTCTCTCTCTCTCTCTCAAATTCAAATGAGCTTGAGCTTTAATGGCATGACAAAAAACTCAATTTGTATTGCCAAAGCATTTCTGGATGCGAGTATATAATGCAGTATATGTATTTTATATAAATATCTGTTTTGCTGTCTCCCCCCCCCCCCCCTGCTGGTATTTGGCTGTGTGTAGGACAACATGCGCATGTGGTGTGTTGATTAACGAGTCTGCCCCGCTCCCTAGGTGCACCTTTGATATGCTAAACCTGCCGCAGCTCCTGGTTTAGAGGGCGCGGGGAGCGCAGGATGCCAAGACCCTCTCCTCCTCCACCCCCACTGTGAGAGAGAGATGGGATAGAGAGAGGGGGGAGAGATGGGATAGTTAGAGGGGGAGAGAGAGACATGGGATAGAGAGGATAGAGAAAGTAAGAGAGAGAGAGAGAGGATATATATAGAGAGAGAGGGGGGGGGGGGGAGAGAGATGGGATAGAGAGATGGGATAGTTAGAGGGGGAGAGAGAGACATGGGATAGAGAGGATAGAGAAAGTAAGAGAGAGAGAGAGAGGATATATATATAGAGAGAGGGGGGGGAGAGAGAGAGAGATGGGATAGAGAGATGGGATAGTTAGAGGGGGAGAGAGAGACATGGGATAGAGAGGATAGAGAAAGTAAGAGAGAGAGAGAGAGGATAGAGAGAGATAGGGACAAACTTTGACTTTTGACAACCTTTTTGTAACTCACAAGCTGATAAGAGGCATGTAAAAAGCTAGTGTGTGCTAACTACTGTATCTCATCAGTGCATATGTATGGAGAGAGCTAGTGTGTGCTAACTACTGTATCTCATTAGTGCATATGGAGAGAGCTAGTGTGTGCTAACTACTGTATCTCATTAGTGCATATGGAGATAGCTAGTGTGTGCTAACTACTGTATCTCATCAGTGCATATGGAGAGCTAGTGTGTGCTAACTACTGTATCTCATCAGTGCATATGGAGAGCTAGTGTGTGCTAACTACTGTATCTCATCAGTGCATATGGAGAAGCTAGAGTGTGCTAACTACTGTATCTCATCAGTGCATATGGAGAGCTAGTGTGTGCTAACTACTGTATCTCATCAGTGCATATGGAGAGAGCTAGTGTGTGCTAACTACTGTATCTCATCAGTGCATATGGAGAGCTAGTGTGTGCTAACTACTGTATCTCATCAGTGCATATGGAGAAGCTAGTGTGTGCTAACTACTGTATCTCATCAGTGCATATGGAGAAGCTAGTGTGTGCTACTAACTACTGTATCTCATTAGTGCATATGGAGAAGCTAGTGTGTGCTAACTACTGTATCTCATTAGTGCATATGGAGAAGCTAGTGTGTGCTAACTACTGTATCTCATTAGTGCATATGGAGAAGCTAGTGTGTGCTAACTACTGTATCTCATTAGTGCATATGTAGAGCTAGTGTGTGCTAACTACTGCATCTCATTAGTGCATATGGAGAGCTAGTGTGTGCTAACTACTGTATCTCATTAGTGCATATAGAGAGAGCTAGTGTGTGCTAACTACTGTATCTCATTAGTGCATATGGAGAGAAACGGCGCACTTCATGAGAGACGCTCATCTAGAACTTGCAGGTTAAACTAGTTACTTTTGTACAATTTAGTGTTAGTGTCAATGTAAAAATCATGTCTGGGAAAGACTAATTAATAGATTAAATGGTATACTTTAACTTAATCTGCATGCTAAAAACCACCTACAGTATGAACTAACCAATTAGGTACCAGAGTTTTTCAAGATGTAAAAGACTTGTGCATGTATGTGTGTGTGTGTGTGTGTGTGTGTCTGGGTGAGGGTTTCCATCTGTATGTGTGTGTGTGTGAGAGAGACAGAGAGAGAAAGCGAGAGTGAATGCAAGCAACAGCACTGATCCATGTTGTCATCAGTCCTTTCGGCTCACCCTTGTGAACCTTGTGAAGCATCATATTGATTGAAATCTCACAAATACCGGTAGCTTCTGTGCCACAAACTCAGCCATTACAAAACAATGCTGGAATACCTTCACACCCACGAAAAAACATGGCCAATCTGAAGGCAACCTCAAGCTCTATCTATGATGTCTCCAGCGTAATCACGTCCACACATTGTCCAGCAGTACACCGAGGACTAGCGAATCACGCTGTGTCCTTTTTCTCTCCCTCTTTTTTTCTCCCTCTTTTTCTCTCCCTCTTTTTTCCTTTCTCATTTCCTGCTCCGTTCCTTCCTTTCTTCTCGTCCGCGTTCTTCTCGTCTTCTCGTCTGCGGGCGTCTCTCTTGCTCAGCCGCGGGGCCCGTAGGGGAGAGCGGGCAGCAGCCACGCATGATTGCAGGGATATTAGCCTGTCAGTGGGCTGATGCAATATTGATCGGTGGCTGAAGCGAGGAAGGGCCTGGATGAGACTGAAATTCAACAACAAGGCAGAACAAAAGGGACTAAAAGAAGGCAGATCTGCTGCTTTTATGAAAGATGAATAACACAGCCCACTACATCCAGCTCCAACTTCACTGGGCAACGGAATGACCATGCATGGCTTCTGCGGCAAGCTTTTTGAGCACTTTTGCAGGATGAATTCAGGTAGTGTGTATTGTGTTCCAAACTGTTTCTTTCCTCCCGACTTGTTGTTTAGTTCAGTAAACATGCAATTTTGTAGTTCTTTCACAACTTTACCAATGCAGTGAATGGTAAACAATCTTCAGATATTTACCATATATTTGTCATGAACACGTCTGTGCCAGCCACCAACGTTTATGAAGTTTACTATGTAGTTATGGCAACGGCACAAAGACATAAACAACAGAGGCAACACATACTGTTACAGAAAAGGTGTACTGTAGATAGATAGATACTGTAGATAAATAGATATGTATATCTAGATAAATATATACTGTAGATAGATACGGTGGATAGATGGATAGATAGATAGATAGATAGATAGATAGAGTATAGGTAGATAGATAGATAGATATAGATACTGTAACTTTCACTGAATGTATCCTGAGTCATTTGTGAAAGTAAGTATCAAAGGTATGGTCTGATATATTCATCTGCTAATGATATTCAGATACAGGTTAAATACTGTTAAGGTCGACTGTCTGAAAAATATGTACTGTAGTGTTTTCAACTTAAACTACATTTTACAGTCACAAAATTAAAACAAAGTGGGGAGTACTTTACACAGTCAACCCACCCACTGCAAAGCATACCGCTTCTGGTCTGATCGGGTACGGCAACAATACAAGGACAAAACGCAGCAGAGCTGCAGTATACCGTTTCTCCAAAGGGGGCTCCAAAACACCAATGTCAATAAAGCTGCTTAAAGGAACACGCCCCCCAATGTCAGTAGTAATATATGTTGTAATATGTTGTATGTAAAGTCCTACATTGGTGTAGCCCATCCCCAGAATATCAGCAGCAAACTCAGTCTCTGTCTCGCAAAACAGTCTCCAAATAAAAACGCACATCGGCATGTTGCCTATTCTGCCAGCTTGTGCAAATATATCATCCAAATGTAACAAATGAACCTCAGACGTAAATGCAGCAAGCAAATTAATTTAATAAAGTTCACGTAGCTGGTCACAAATCCAATAAACAATCCAAGGGAGAATCCAAAGAGTAATCCAAGGCAAACAGGTCAAAAAACGAGAGTTCAGAATCAAATCTTAGGCTATACAGGCTTAGTAGAGTCACAAACAACAATACCTCACGTTGGTGTGAGGTGCTTCAAGTGAATATAAAGGGTGAGGTTAATTGGTGATTAGTCCCAGGTGTAGCTAAAACTCCGGGGAAGCTGTGCAGGGCTGAAGTGGGGGTGTCTGTTCAGAACGTGCAGCCTGCACAGTCTCAGGTCTTACAGTACCCCCCCCTCCACGGGATGCTCCTGAAGACCTTCCAGCGACCGGACGGCCACGTCGACGGGGAGCAGGGTGCCCTGGGTGGGTCCGATGGAATTCCCTGATGAGTGATGGACACAGGACGTCCCGTGCAGAGACCCATGACTGCTCCTCCGGTCCATACCCCTCCCAATCCACAAGATACTCCAAACGACCTCTCCGGTATCAGGAATCCAGGAGCGTTTTCACCGCATACGCCGGTTCGCCACCTATATCCAATGGTGCTGGGGCATTAGAAGGGGTTACTGCCGGTGGGTTCATGGGGCTGTAGTGGACAGGCTTGAGGGACACATGGAATGTTGGGGCTATACGATATCTCGCGGGGAGCTGTAAACGATAAGACACAGGGTTAATACGTTTCACAATCTTAAAGGGCCCAAAGTACCTGGGACTTAGCTTGTGGCTCTGAAGGCGCAGCTTGATGTCACGAGTGGACAGCCATACTCGCTGTCCGACCTGGAACACTTGGTGTGGGCGACGCCGTCGGTCCGCAAAGCGCTTCTGGGACTTGATTGCTCTCTGTAGATGCGTGTGTGCAGGTACATCTGTAGGAGCAATCTCCTAGGGGTACAGAGGTGGCTGGTATCCTAGAACACACTGAAATGGCGTTAAGCGTAATGAGGTGTGGCACAAGGAATTCTGGGCATACTCAGTCCATCCCAGGTAGCGGCTCCAGTCACACTGATTGTCCTGACAATATTGCCTCGGGTATCTACCCAATTCTTGGTTCAACCGCTCTGTCTGCCCATTAGATTGCGGGTGGTAACCTGATGATAGGCTGATGGAAACCTGAAGACGTTGACAAAAAGCCTTCCATACACAAGAGGTGAACTGGGACCCACGATCAGACACAATGTCTTCAGGGATGCCGTAAAACCTAAAGACATGGTTGAAAAGACATTCAGCCATTTTCATTGCACTAGGTAAGCCAGGCAGGGGAACAAGTCGACACATTTTAGACAAACGGTCTACAATTACCAGAATGGTATTAAAACCAATAGATGGAGGAAGATCGGTCACAAAGTCCACACTAATACGAGACCATAGCCGATGGGGTACTGAAAGAGGTTCTAACATACCTTTAGGAAGGTCTCGAGGAAGGTCTTGAGGCTTTACACTGTCACAAACAGGCCAGGCTATTACATAATCCCTGACATCATCCTTCAGAGAAGGCCACCAGAACCGCCGGGAAATCAGCTCTGTGGTGCGGGAGATTCCAGGATGCCCGGAACTGAGGGATGTGTGCACCCACTGCATTAAGCGAGGTCTCACTGTGGCTGGTACGAACACCCGCTCGGCTGGAGTGTCAGGTGGAGCTGGGTCATTCCGCAGGGCTTCTTGAATTTCACCGTCAATCTCCCAACGCACCAGGGCCACAATACAAGACGGGTTCAAGATAGGTTCTGGAGGTGGTGTCTCAGGTGGGCCGAACTGCCTGGATAGTGCGTCTGCTTTTCCATTTTTTGAACCTGGGCGATAAGTCACAGAGAAGTTAAAGCGTGTAAAGAACAGTGCCCATCTTGCCTGTCTGGAATTGAGCCTTTTGGCCTCACGAATATATTCCAGATTGCGATGATCTGTCAAAACCACAAAAGGATGTGTTGCCCCCTCCAGCCAGTGCCGCCATTCCTCCAAAGCCATCTTCACTGCAAGGAGTTTGCGATTGCCAACGTCGTAATTTCTTTCTGTAGGGGTCAATTTGTGAGAAAAATAGGCACAAGGAAACAGTTTGCTTGGGCAACAGTGTCGCTGGGACAATATAGCCCCAACGCCTACCTCCGAAGCATCCACCTCAACGACAAAGGGAAGTGTGGGGTTAGGCTGTTTGAGAATGGGTGCAGAACAAAATAAATGCTTTAACCTGACAAAAGCATTTTTTGCCGAGTCATTCAAGGTCACAGCTCCTTTTCCCTTTCTGACGAGGTTTGTGAGAGGGGCTGCCACCGAGGGAGCCACCCAAGGAAGGAGATGGTCGTTCTGTGAAACTCACATTTTTCAGCCTTCACAAATAGGTTGTGTTCTCGGAGGCGTTGAAGGACCTGGCAGACGTGTTGCGCTGACATGAGTCGCTGGATCAGAGGAGTAAATTAACAGGTCATCAATAAACACAACCAAAAACAGTCCCAAAAAGTCTCTAAAAATTTCATTCATAAAAGATTGAAATACGGCAGGTGCGTTAGTAAGTCCGTAGGGCATAACCGTGTGCTCATAGTGGCCCCTGGTGGTGACAAAAGCGGTCTTCCATTCATCCCCTTCACAAATTCTAATGAGATTGTAAGCACTACGGAGATCCAATTTCGAAAACAGTGTGGCCTGTCACATTTGTTCCAAAGCAGCAGGGATCAGAGGCAGGGGATAACAAAACTTTACTGTGCTGTTGTTCAGGGTTCGGTAGTCAATGCAAGGGCGGAGGCCTCCATCTTTCTTTTCCATGAAGAAGAACCCAGATGCGGCAGGAGATGTGGATGGTCTGATGAATCCCTGGCCCAGTGCTTCATCAATATAACTCTCCATATCCTCCGTTTCTGGAATGGATAATGGATAAACACGACTATGGGGTAATGGAGCGCCCTGTAACAAGTCAATGGCACAGTCCCACGGCCTGTGTGGTGGTAGCTCGGGCTTTTGAAAATACATCTGAGAAACTATGATACACTGAAGGTACACATTCCAAGATAGGCAAAGCATCCGAGGGGCTCTCAATAGAAGTGGAGCGGCAGGGAATATTCAAACAAGATGTAATACATTGAGGGCTCCATGACATCAACTCCCCATTTCTCCAGGATATAACTGGATCATGCAGTTGTAGCCAGGGGTAGCCAAGCACAAGTTGATCACATGGAGAATTGATGACTAAGAGTTGCATAGTTTCTTGATGGAAAGCACCAACCTTTAAATTCAAGGGTATAGTCTGATGAGTTACCCATCCGGAGCCCATGGGCCGCCCATCCAGTGTATTTACAGTCAACGGCGGTTCAATTTTCTGCAAAGGGAATCCATTCTTTTCCGCTAGTGTGGCATCAATGAAGTTACCGGCAGCTCGATTAACGCTGGAAGAGAGACAGTGCGATCATGGTAGAATAGTTGAGCAGGAAGAGTTAGTTGTTTATGGGAGACACTATATAAAACAGTCACTCTTATCCCAGTGCTCATATTTGGAGTTGGAGGATTCCTGGGCCGTGTCGGACAATTGCGAACTTGGTGTCCTGCTTCTCCACAGTACATACACAGACGCTGTTGGATGCGCCTCTGTCTTTCCTCCCAGGAAAGAGGTACTCGCCCAAGTTGCATAGGCTCCGGAGTTGAGAGAGGCTCCGGCTCAGGACTAAAAGCAGATGCTGCAGAGGGGGCGAAGGCCCCAATAGGCTGTCGTTCCCGCAACAGGTTATCGATAGAGATAGACATACAGATGTAGCGACTGAGTTGTCTCACGTCAGCATGACAGGCCAATTCAGCTTGTAAGTCAGGTCTCAATCCTCGTTGATACATGGTCAAGAGCGCAGCGTCGTCCCATCCACTTCCTGCTGCTAACGTTCTGAATTCCAGAGCGTATTCAGCTGCAGATCGTCGCCCTTGCCGAATTTCACATAAGAGATTACCTACATCCCGGCCGGCTGCAGGATGATCAAAGACTTCTTCAAAAAGACTATAAAAATCAGACTCATTCTTTAAAACGTCATTGTTTTGATGCCATAAAGAGGTTGCCCAATCCAGCGCACGACCAGACAAAAGGGACAGCACAAAGTGTATTTTATCCACCTCCGTCGGAAACCTTTCGCGATAATGCGGTACAGAGAGCATTGCATGAGAAAACCCTTGCATTTCTCTGGGTCTCCATCATATTTCTCTGGCAGAGCGATTACAGAAGGGGCCTGGTGGCTTGGACTTACGGGTGGTGTAGTTCCTGGAGGCATAAGGTGAGTCCGCATAAGATCCACCAGTTCCTGCAATGTCTGTTCCGCAGTAGACGGCAGTCTCTGACGAGAATCTGCTGAGTCTGAATTTTGCATGGTGAGGTATTCTGTAACGAATGAACCTCAGACTAGTGATGTTACCTGTGAACCCCCTGCTTCGAAGCGTGTATCAAAGACATGAACCAATTTGGAGTGGAGCTTTGTATCGGAGCTTGATTCGTTTTGTGATAATCACGTGATCAGTGATGTCCGAAGCTTCGTTTCCCACACACCCACGTGACTGTTTCGAAATTTAATTCAAAGCATTAAAGTTGCGCGACATGGGGCGCCGTTGTGGGTTGTTGAAAAAGGAGAGCCAACAGAGTCAATAGTGCTGCTGACACGAAAGCTTATAGCGTCGGCTTTTAGCTCCATTGTTAGCACGCTCGACTCCCGTTCTAAGGTGCGTCTGTTTCGCGGGTTCGAGTCCAGGCGTGTGCAGTCCTGAATCGCAGTTTTAACACAACCCAGATTACAACTGGTCTAGGCTACGTACTCAATATAATCACAGAAATGTGTGTGCAATGTGCATGCCCATTCTTTATTCATCTCCCTCCTAAATTGATGTATTTGTTTACAAATACAAGAAATGTTCACAGCCAAAATACTATCTTTATTGTTTTTGTAGAGAAGGCAATTACACTTGTATTTATACAGGGTACAAAATAGGCTTAGTTAGGCCTATTTATGACATTATTTATTTATCCATTAATTCATGCTCAACATTTATTCATCTTCGACTCAAAGACATTCATGGCTAATGTCTGAAACACTTCGTGACACAATGCTATCCTTAACTTTCACCAGCAGAGGTCCTCAGAGTTCTGAAGCTTCGAGTACTGAACCTTTTTTCGATACAATTGGATTAAAAGCTTCACTGGTTCAGAAAGCTTCAGTTCGCCATCACTACCTCAGACTCAAATGCAGCAAGCAAATTAATTTAATAAAGTTCACGTAGCTGGTCACAAATCCAATAAACAATCCAAGGGAGAATCCAAAGAGTAATCCAAGTTCAGGCAAACAGGTCAAAAAATGAGAGTTCAGAATCAAATCTTAGGCTATACAGGCTTAGTAGAGTCACAAACAACAATTCCTCACGTTCTTCTTCTTCTTCTTTTGATTTTTATGGCGGTTGGCAAACCAACTTAACGGTGCATTACCGCCACCGACATCCTTTTGGCTAAGTCTGTGTCTCTCAGAAACTTCATAACAAAATGATGTATATTGCTAGAAACCTTGCATTGTAAAATTATTCTGTTTGACCATTCTGAGAGACTGAACAAGCCGATTTCTTTCTTGGCTGTACTTTGGGCAATGAAATAAAATATGTTCTACAGTTTCTAAATGACTGCAATGTTGACATTTCCCTGTTGGATGTTTCCCTATTATCTTCAGTGAAGAATGAAGTCCTGTGTGTCCTATTCTTAACCTTGTAATTATACTTTCCTCTCTTCTACTCCTACACTCTGTCCTTCCTATATCCACTTCTGGTTGTATATTATATAAATGTCTCCCTTTGTCCTGATCCACCCAATATTCCTGCCATGTTGATCTTGCATATGTTTTAATGAACAGTTTAGCTTCAGATTTGCTAAATGGAACTTGTAATATTTTATTAAGTTTCAGTGTTTGTTTTGCAAGCTTATCAACCTCCTCATTCCCCTTCACTCCAACATGTGCAGGTACCCAAATAAACCTGATTTTTAAATTCTTTGCATTTAACTTATACAAAACCATATAAATGTTATGAATTATATAATTTCTTATAGATTTCCCAGTTTTCATGCTTTCTAAAGCTGAATAACTATCAGATATAATCACTGAATTATTTAAATCATTCCCCTCTACCCATTCCAAGGCCAACAAAATTGCAACTAGCTCCTGTTGTGTATACTGACAAATTATCTGTTAGCCTTTCCTGGCATATTACCCCTTTCTTTGGAATATATACTGCTGACCCAGCATGTCCCGTCTTTGGATCCTTGGAACCATCTGTAAATATGAATATATAATCAGAAAAATGCACATTAAGATAATATGTAACAATATCCCTCACTGCTACTTCCTTTGATTTATTTTTAATTTCCTTGTGAAAGCCTAAATCTACATCTGGTATAGGGGAAAACCATGGAGGAATATGAGGGACTGAGACCGTTGAGCAGTTACTGTAACTTCTGTAACCCTATATTCTCAGCTTTCACATCGCCAATCCACCCAAAACTTCTGTAATTGGACTTACTATGTTCCCAGCAGTCTTTTAAGATAGCTTTAGCTGGGTGGCTATCAACTTGTCCCTTCACATTAACCCAGTATGCTAACATCAGTTGTACCCTTCTGATCCTCAAAGGCATCCCTCCCATTTCCACTTGCATAGAAGACACTAGAGATGTCTTAAAAGAACCACTACATATCCTTAGAGCTTGAGCTTGCATGACATCCAATGCTTTGATATAAGACTCTGCTGATGACATATACACTATACTTCCATAATCAAAAACAGCTCTCATTAGTGCCCAATATATATTTTGCAAAGATGCCCTGCTTGCACCCCATGCTTGTCCTGATAGACAGCGTAGGATATTAATAATCTTTTTACATTTATTAACCATTTTTTCCAGATGAGCCTTCCATGTCAATTTTTCATCAAACCACATCCCAAGAAACCTTATAATCCTCATTTTCTCAAGAGGCTGACTGTACAATTTTAAAGATACAGGAGTAATCTTATGCTTTTTTGAAAAACATATGACTTGTGTTTTAGACACAGATAATTTAAATCCCCATTTATTTGCCCATTTTTCCACTTCATTAATTGCATCTTGCATTTTTGATTTAACATAAGATTCATTACGGCCTCTAAACCATAATGCTCCGTATTCAGCATACAGGGATTTCCCAATTTTCTGGTCAATATTTGAGAATATATCATTAATCATAATGTTGAATAACAATGGGCTACATACACTACCCTGTGGAGTTGTATACTTTACCACCAATACCCAATCGTTGTAGTTTAATTAATAACCCTTCTTTCCAAAGCATATCATATGCTTTTTCAACGTCAAAAAATACTACTATTACCACCTCCCTATTAGTCTGTTTCCTTATATCTGATTCTAAACATAATAATGAATCCATTGTATTTCGCCCTTTACGAAACCCACTCTGATATGGAGAGAAAAGGTCATTGCTTTCTAAATAATGGGTCATTCTAACTGTAATTATTTTTTCCATTATTTTACACAACTATGATGTTAAAGCAATTGGTCTATAACTAGACGGGTCAGATGGGTTTTTCCCTGGCTTTAGAATAGGTACTATAATTGCATGTTTCCACACTAATGGAAGCTGACCAATTTCCCAAATTTTATTTAAAAATGTTAGTACTATTTCAAGTGTCTCATCTGTCATATTTGCTACCATTTTGTAACATACCATGTCTTTTCCTGGAGTAGTTTGCTTTGCATTAAGGACTGCTTTTTTCAACTCAAACATATTTAAAGGTACGTCTAATGGATTTCCTGAATGTCCTTTCTTTTCTAAAACATCTGGGAAATGTTTCCTTCTGTTCGCTTGTGCTTCCTTAGTGAGGTTCTCTGAACTATGTACTTTCCTAAATGTCTGAGCTAAAACTTCAGCCTTTTCTAAATTAGTAACTGCCACTTTATCACCATTTTTTAATACAGGTAATTCATACTTCCTTTTAACTCCTCCCATCCTCCTTATCATCCCCCAAATATCAGATAACTTCACATCCCTTCCTATGCTATTACAAAATTCCCTCCAAAAGTTGCGCTTTTGTGTCTTAATTGTCTTTCTAACTACTGCCTGCTTTCTTTTATACTCTATCAAAGCATCCTGAGAATGATATTTCTTAACATATTTAAAAGCTTTATTTCTTGCTTTAACTGCTTTACTGCACTCATCATTCCACCATGGTACATTCTTACATTTCCTATTTCCTTTACTTTTAGGTATTGTTTCCTCAGCTGACAATATAATTTCATTTACTAATGCATTATTAAACTCATTTATTTTTATGTCTTTAATCTTATTAAGTTTAAGACATTTTACTGCACAAATGATCTGAAAATGTTCCCAATTCGCATTCTCTATTTTCCGCCTTGGAATATTTTTAATCCTGTCTTGACACATCCCTGATCCCACTTTAACTAGAATGGGGAAATGATCACTACCTATTGTTGTTTCCTTATCTACACTCCATGTACTAATACCTGCTATTGCACTAGACACAACAGTTAAATCAAGTACTGATTCAGTATTATTTGTACTGTTAAACCGTGTTCCCTCACCATTGTTAAGACATACCAAACATTTGTCATCAATATATTCTTCTAAAACTGAACCATTTGCATCTGTACTGTTGCTTCCCCATAACGTATTGTGGGCATTAAAATCCCCACACCATATTACCTCACTAATTTATTACATCTATAGAACCTTTACTAGTCCATATCCTTATCGTAATTGATTAATTCTTATCATTTACAAATATAATTTCGTAGCTTAAACCATTTTGTATAAATGTTACTAATCCTCCCCCTCTATCTCTTCTAACTGCTGAATATCCCTTAATAATAACATCTAACTCTGGTTTCAACCATGTTTCTTGTAGACATATTATATTAGGCTTCTCTTTTATTTCATCTAAATATTTCTTAAATTCTTGGCCATTTGCTATCAAACTTCTAGCATTCCATTGTAGTATGCCTAAATTTACCGCCATTTAATCTACACCAGCATTGTGCTGGGTAGACTGAGTGTCTGTACTTAGGTTATCCCTAACTGATTCTCAAATCATTCCTTTTATCCCCAAGTATTTTTCAGCTGCTTTCACAATAATTTTGATCCTTTCGGTACGACTCGTGGTCTGTGCAGAACAACTGATAATTTCAACCATAAAAATCACAAAGTCATGTTTGCTGACAACTAAATTGTCCTTCCCAATCTTTCCATCCTCTTCATTTATTGTGTCATTTCCAATTTCTAATACCCTCATTTTGTTTTGGTATTACATCCACTCTGGGGACCAGCTTTACTGTTTCAGAGTAACTAATGCCTTCGGTTACCTTAATTCGTTGTACCTCTTTGGCTCTTTTACTAAATTCACAGCCCTGATATGCTGCACTGTGCTCCCCTCCACAGTTACAGCATTGATTGCGAACTTTGTCACATTCATCATAAACATGGTCTCCTCCACACTTACTACACCTCTTCTTACTTTTGCACACAGCCGCAATATGCCCAAACCGTTGACACTTATAACATCGAAGTGGTGGAGGGATGTACAATTTAACCACATAACTCATAAATCCAACAAAAACCTTATCTGGCAATGTTTCCCCCTCAAACGTTAGCATGACTGCTGTTGCAAATATCTCCAAACCTCTTCATTTTGAGTCTTTTAGCTTCACATACTTTAACGTGCTTAATGTTTGTTATTATATCATCTGTCTGTACATTTACCGGAATACCAGTAATGACTCCTCTGACTAACTTTCTGTCATTAGCCTTTGAACATTGCACTAGTTTACCATGAATTTTATTCATCTTAACTGCTTTTTAGAGTTGTTCTTCGCTTTTACAAAACACTAGTAATTGTCCATTTCTTAATATTTTTGCACTCCTTACCTCTCCAATTTCTTTACTTAGACCTTTTGTAAGTTGTATCGGATTCCATTCTCTGAACGTAGTACCTTCTTGTCCCAACTTAACAAATACCTTATATTGTTCCCCACCATCCTTTAAAGAAGCACTTTCACCACAATCACATGTACTATTCTTTTTCTTTTTACTTTGATTAGTATTCCACTCTTCGTTAACCTCGCTGTCTTACAACTCTCCAGTGCTCCCCAACTCTCCTGTCTCACTTCCTACTCCGTCACTTCCTTCCTCCATCTCCTGACCATTCACAGCCCAGCTGTTGCCATCAACCCGACACGGAGTCAGTTTCCGTTTGCGCTGACGTCCACCTGGCATTTCGCCCCTCTTCCCCAAAACCTCCTCTCTTTAGGTAACTTGTGCGAAGCTTCGAAACTCATACCTCACGTTGGTGTGAGGTGCTTCAAGTGAATATAAAGGGTGAGGTTAATTGGTGATTAGTCCCAGGTGTAGCTAAAACTCCGGGGAAGCTGAAGTGGGCGTGTCTGTTCAGAACGTGCAGCATGCACAGTCTCAGGTCTTACACCAAAGTGCTTGATTGCATTGCATTCTTCTCATTTTTAGCTAAATTTTCATGTTCCACATCAGCATTTTTCTTCAGTGAATCTTCTGTAAATTGCTTTACAATAGCGTCGGGCCCTGTCAGCAGCCTTCGGCTTGCCTCTTGCCACAATTCACTCCTTGTCTTCCGATGTCATTTCTGAATCATCTACAGATGTTTACACACATTCACCTCCCTAAACAGAACCAACTTCACGTTGACTTCAACCTGTGTTATATCCTAGATGCCGCTAGAAGTCCAGAGCTGTATACAAGAAACATATTCCCTGACATGCTATGTTGAAAAAAGCAACTGAACAGTTTATTTTCAATGTGTGTTTGCCTTGATGCGTGGCTGCTTGGTGATTATAAGGTTGTGTGTGAGTCCTCCGTATGAATAATCAAGTTGTGCCTCATGTGGAGGACAAGATACCTGCGAGTGACGCTTGACAGGCGACAGGCTGGGGGGTCATTAGCCTAAAGCTTGTCTCCTCTCCATACCCCCAGCGAGGAGCGACGCTAATGCATCCGCCTCCCTGACGCTTAATGCAGATAAATGGCTTAATAAACAGGGAAGCCACGCATGTGTAGGCCTCAGGGAGACGGCAGGGTCTCCTGGTACTGTAGCCTCCAGCTCTGGAGCCTTTATCAGTCTACCTCAGAAGGAAAGCTAGCACCTGATAGCAGAAAAAAAGGTGTTTGTGTGAGTGAGTGTGTGTATCTGTGTGTGTGTGTGTATGTGCATGCTACAAGCTCTGTGTTTGTGCTCTAATGTAGCAGAAAAAGTGGGTGTGTGTGCATATTTTCTGGACTGCATACTATTGTAAAATTGGGATTATATAGAAACATGCATCCCCATGTCTTTGACAGTAAAAGTCGTCCTTGAACATCCACACATCTTCCAGTCAAGTGTCTTACAATCAGTTGTTTTGTGGTCCGTGGAGGTGGCGGATACCAGTGTGAAGAAAGAACACCCACTTACACATACAGCTTTACATTCAACAAAGATGTGCTTTATCTCCATCAATATACAGTAGTTTGGATAAACACAAGCATGGACTAAATCAAATGCCAACGGTATGGACCCTTTCAAGAGAGTTCCATTATCAGCATCATAGTTGGCCCCACAAGGCTTCCGTTTTAACATTCCATATGTTATCTTAAAGCAGAGGAAGTAGATTGGGAACCAAATAGAATGTTCAAGCATTGTTTTTGTTTTTATTGTTGAAAGGGTCTATAAGGACGCCCACGCAGAACAACAAACCCCATAGGGGAAGAGTGCTAATGCTACATTACATAACATAGTTGAAACCTACAGAATGTGATCTTAGCATTGTATTGCTACAGCATTTATACTTCCTAAATCATCTGTATCTGTATACAAACTTAAATAAAATGATCAAATATAGGCATTACATTTCTGTGTAATGTTATGTGTACATTCAAATATACACGTAACATTTCTGTCCAAAGTGGCAGGCTTGAATAGGAAAAAAAATATATTTCTATTTATCATGTTAAGTGCTACTTTCATTACATAAGATGGATGAGCGTGTTTGACTTGAGCTATTTGATGCTTTTAAATCAGGTCACTTTATGATCCGTGACTAACACATTTACACAAAATGGCAAATAGCATGACAATGTCCAATTATTCTCAATTCCGGCCTTGCTAGTGCATGTCGTGGAACAGCAGTACATTTCCATCAACTGGCACACAATTCAGAGCCTTTCATCTGCTGTTAATGATGGGAAAGTATCCGATTGGGGGAGTTTGTAGGCCCATACTAAAAACCTGGAGGCATGCAGTCAAAGGGAAAGTAGACACACATGTTTAAATTAATTATTGTAATTATTTAGAGAACACACATGTTTAAAAAGTAGAGAACACACATGTTTAAATTAATTATTGTACTTATTTAGAGAACACACATGTTTAAATGAATTATTGTAATAATTTATGGTTTATTGTTTTTAGAGAATGTTTTTATCCAGTCAGAGGGCCTGTTCCCTAAGCATGATATATCCACCACCACCCCATACACACTTCATACACACACACATGAGATCTCCACCAATACCACTACAGTATGTAACATACACTTATACACACACACATGAAATCTCCACCACTACAGTATGAATACACTTATACACACACACACATGAGATCTCCACCACTACAGTATGTAACATACACTTATACACACACACACATGGGCTGTGATATATGATGTTTTTGGGCCCCAACCCAGAGCTGCCTTGAGGGCGATACTGTAGGTTACGGTCAGAGTCAGACATTAGGCAAGGCAGTGCTTTCTTGAAGTTGACGGTGGGGGCCCAAAACACCATCAAGAATGGGATGTACAATGAATAATGTATTGCTGTTAGATATTGTATCTATGAACTGCATCTGAATGTGCATAGACTGGATTAATCTTCTTGCAAAGCAACTTGCATTTTTAAATGTTTGCAACATCTGACCTTCATGAATTTAGAAGGCAGATTATGCTATTCGGAAACACCTCAGTACAGTAATTCAACTGAAAAATGATCACATTTAAAGGTGTTTTGTGCATGTCTTTGTGTAAAATAACCTAGATATAAAAACTAATCGAGAAATAGCGACATGATGTCATGGAACAACCGTTTTGTCATAATTTAAAAGACTCCACTAGCCTGGAAATCCATACCCAAATCCAAAAGATTAAGGGTCTGGCCATGAATAATGTAATGGCCCAACTTGAGGGACGGCACCAAGAATGCATTTGAAAATCTCACTGCACACAATTAGATAACACAACGATCAATGTTTACTGATTCCAGACTGTGACGCAACTGGATAACACTACAACTGTCATCTGTTTAGCTCGCCTCTGGCCCACCTATGCACCGATTTGATTGGTGCACCTTGCTCCAAGGGAATAAGTAATGAGCATCATTACTCATTGCCAGAGTGACTCGCTGAGCAAATTCAAATTGTGCTCCCTCAAGAACTCTGGATTTCCGGGGTAAGACTCCACAGGGTTGCCCAGATATCCACTAAAGTTAGCATACTAACTAGCGAGCTGTGAAACACAATGCAATTAGGTATGTTCAAGACAACTTCAAACAACATATAGCACCTTTAACAAAGCTGTGCTTTTGCTTCTGTTTAGATGAGTTTATTGTTTGAGGAGAAATGACTGTCTTCTGGGATCTAATCTGAAGTTTGAAAACACACCGAAACAGTAGTCCTAGGGGAGTATGAGCTCAAACGCACTGCCTCCAGATACAAACCTTCAGATGCATGTGTGTGTGTGTGTGTGTGTGTGTGTGCGTGTGTGCGTGTGTGTGAGCTCAAACAAGCTGCCTCCGATACAGCCAGGTGTTCTGCTCTGGTGCTTCTCTGGGTGCTGATCTTCACATGATGTGTTTGAGTGATGTGTTTTTTTTTGTTGTGGTGTGTGTGTTTGTGTGGTGCGGTTTGATGGTGTGTGTGTGTTTGTCCGCTGTGATGTGGGTTGTTGTAGTATGTGAATGAATAAATTGTGTGCATGTACACATTCAAAAAGTTCGGGGTCCCTTGGAAAATTCCCTTTCAGAATAGCAGCTGACAGTTCCTATAGTGCATATAGTTTGGAGCCGTGGTTTTGGCCACTGTCCTCTGTTTAGATTATTTCCATCTACAGAATGTGCTATAGCAAAGCAACTCAGAGAATGTGTTATAGCATAGCAACTCAATAGCATAGCAACTCAGAGAATGTGTTATAGCATAGCAACTCAATAGCATAGCAACTCAGAGAATGTGCTATAGCATAGCGACTCAGAGAATGTGTTATAGCATAGCGACTCAGAGAATGTGCTATAGCATAGTGACTCAGAGAATGTGTTATAGCATAGCAACTCAGAGAATGTGCTATAGCATAGCAACTCAGAGAATGTGCTATAGCATAGCAACTCAGAGAGACACCCATTGCTTCTTTATTTACTTATGGACTAGCTCCATTCTTTAGTCTTATTATTTTTATTGTCATCATTTACCCACTTTACTAACACGCCTGACAGATCAGAACACCTGTGATATGTCACACACACACACACACACACCTGTGATGTCTATACGACGTTTTTTCCGGTCTCCTTCAGTGTTGACTCTGTCTGTGTTCTTTTGCCCATCACAATCTTTTATTTTATTGGCCACAGTATTGGGTCTCACACACACACACACACACACACACACACACACACACACACATTATTGGCTTTACAACTCTGTCTAGAGGGCCAGTATTCTCACATGGTGAGAAGAATGTAGGAAGAGGAAGGCACAGAGGAAAGAACTGAACACACACTCACACACACACACACACACACACACTCACACACACACACACACACACACACACACACTCACACACACACACACACACACACACACACACACACACACACACACACACACACAGATGGGAGAAGAAAAGAGAAGAAAGAGGGGGATCAAGAAAGAAAGAGGGGAACGAAGAGAAGGGGAACAGGGGATGAGTGTTCTTTCTTCTCTCTCCCCATCTTTTCTGTGCAGCACTGTGTTAATGGCAGCGGTGACAAGATAAACACTCCCAATTATGTCCTCACCCTGCTGCGCCTTTCTTCCAGATCATAACAAACAACAAACACACACACACACACTTAGACCCACACACACACACACACACACACACACACACACACACACAGAGACACTCTCACACACACACACACAAACAAACAGTCCTCATAACAGTCCTCAAAAACATAACACTGCGTTTCTGCAGGAAAATGCCGCACATCTTTAAATAACTGCTTTGTAGATACTTTGGCTTGTCAGTTCAATTGCATGGTGCAGTGTGTGTGTGTGTGTGTGTGTGTGTGTGTGTGTGAAAAGAGAGTGTGTGTATATGTGTGTTTTTTAGCTTGTCAGGTGCATGTGTGTGTGTCTGTTTGTGTGTGTGTATGTTTTAGCTTGTCAGGTGCATGGTGCAGCCTCCTGTACCTGCTAACTAAGTTATCAACTTCAACTTTGTTGGTTGCAATGCAATTTCCCCATTGCCAACAAACTAAGTTGCTAATAGGTTAGCTAACAGGTTAGCAACTATAGTTTTGGGAAACGCACCCTGGACCATGAACATGACTGTCATCATTATCAGTTTTTATTTAAAGAAATGGATACCCCATTCAGTGCTCAATGCTTACCCAGTAGTCGGGTTACCCGGTCAGTACTCAATGCTTCCCCAGTAGTTGGGTACCCGGTCAGTTCTCAATGCTTACCCAGTACCCCGTCAGTACTCAATGCTTACCCAGTAGTTGAACATTGACAAACAATTTTATTAACACAGTTTATTCAATCTAAGACACTAAGACAAAGTAAACACTATAGGATCATATTTCAAATCTGTGCTCCAATGCTCTTAGAGGTTATTAAAGGGGATGGATATACACTTAGATAAATACAATTGTAATTATTTTATGCTTCTTGTCAGTTTGTTAGACTTTCATAGTATGTAGGTCTCGTCCGGCCGAAGACATAAAAAAGTCCGATGGTGTAGACGGAAATGTCAAAAGCGCTGGGCTCACAGGGGACAATAAAAAGCTGGAGCGCTAAGGGCGGTTTGAACATCCAGGAAATGTCCAGACAGAGTTGAGTAGTGTCTGCAGGTCAGAGGAGGAAGTGACCGAGCGAGAGAATACAGTCTGGCCTCAAAAGGACAGCATTATCATTCACCAGTCACACAAGGGGGACTAAGGCGGTCAGGGAGTGGAGCAAAATAACTAACACACACAATCACACACACACGGATACACACACGCACACACACACATGGATACAAATGGAAACACACACACACACACACACGGACACACACACACACACATGGATACAAATGGACACACACACACACATGGATACAAATGGACACACACACATACACAGACACACTAAATACTTGCGCACACAAACACACACATACCCACAAAGATAAAAAATGGACACACACACACACACACACAAGCACGGACATAAAGGGACACACACACATACAGACCATACACACTCTCTGTCATATAGGCATACACACATACACACACGCACATTCACCACCGTCCACTGGGAGAAATCATTTGTTCGTCTGATGCGGATCCTGCAGGCAGAGAGATAAAAAAGGGACATGGACACTGTGGCTATCGCTGACCCACAGCACTCAGACATTTGGCAAAGAAACACACACACACACACACACACACATACTGTACACACACACACACATTCACAAAGAAACCACATGCCAGCTGAAAGCTTGGTTCCTATAATCATTATACTTCTCTGCCCCTTACCTGTTTGTCTACAGCGTCAGTGCCCAGTGATGCACAAAATGATACAAAATGACATATAAAATATGATTTGATAAAAGATATCATTTCTACATATAGTGCAACACTGCTTTTGCAACACTGTACAATAACAGAAACGGCAATGAAACTATTTGAATTGAATAATATCTAAGCTATGTAGCCAGTGTAAAAATGAAGTTGCACTTAAGGCCTGGGTCTCTTATGGGGCACTGAAATGTTCCTGTTGATGTCAATCAGCATATGCTGAATAAAGCAGCGACATGCAGTAGAAGTAGTGTCTGCGTCATGACGTCTCAACAATCTCTGTCCCTGAATTTAATTAATTCCACTTCCTGGAGGGCTTTTCAGCCAGCACAAACATTTCCGATTGACCACCACCTGCATTGATTTGAGTACCTGTTTACATGACCCCGGGTGGGTGTTGCACCTAGTGAGTGAGCACGTTAAAATGCTGAAAGATTTATGCGTGGGTCTAAGTTGAATAAAGAGCTGCACTGTTGGGCATAAACAAGATGTTTAGTGTTGGAGTGAACACCAAAGAAGCAGAACACAACCGAAGATGCCCTTGCTCATGCTCCACCGCAAATAAATGTGCTGCCTGAAACAGCCTTCCAGCAGTCCATTGGCATAGCACCTTTCATACAGTACTAAACGTGAAAGAGGCATAAAGCCTGTCAGAAATGCCTGAAATAAATAAGATAAATAAGTAGGTAAATAAGATAAATAAATAAGAAAAATAAGTAGGTAAATAAAATGGAAATACAATAAGAATGAAAAACAATCAATACACTCAATACAGTCAATACAATGAAATTATGAAACAAGGATTAAGATAAAAACACGGTAATATGGCAATAAATAAATTGTCACCCTGTCTTCCATCTTCACTTTTGCACAAGCCAATAAATAAAGGAATGCATACACACATAAATAAAGAAATGAATACATAGAAATATATGAGGTGATGTTTGCTTGCGTGCATGTTTAGAGATGAGAGAGTGGTACAACACGCCGACTGAATCCGCACTCAAGCTTGAACTTGATATTTGTTGCATCGTCTGCTTCAGCCGCAGCATTCAATTTGTCTCCACGGCACTCTACCGGTGCGGACGCGATGCTCCATCATGTACGGCTGCGTGTTCACACTCGTGGAGGCGCCGCTGACACTGCCAACTGAACTATAAACTACCGGCCTGTTTGGAATCAAACTGCTACCTGCAATCACTTTAACACTTTGTTTTTAAGGTTTTGATGTGTTGCCTGGAATATGGTGCAGACACCTGGGTGCAAATAGAGACTTCATTTCAGTTTGTATGAGATGTGGGGTGCAAATAGAGACTTCATTTCAGTTTCTTATGTTTTATGAGATGAGTGGTTTGGTCTCTAGTAACCTTGCAAGTGTACAGCTGACACAACTGTTTGATTTTTATTTTCTCATGTTTGTGTCTCTTGTTGTAATGAGGGAAAGTATTATTCTTCCATCAATGTGATATTAAAAATAAATGAACAGAAAGACAAAGTGCCGTACAATGATCTTAGAATCACTGGGGCAATCAGACTAGTTTTGCAGACACATTGGTAATCTTTAAATCTATACAATTCGTCAAGTCTGCCTGGCTAAAGACCGAATTATTATAAGAGTCAGCCTATGTATATTGTCTTTAAAATACATTTTGGTGAAGTTTCACCAAATATTGATGAGATCATATTGGTCATTTACTCAACGACTCTTCTTCTTGCATATATACCCTTTCAACAATAAAAACAAAAACAATGCTTGAATGTTCTATTTGGTTCCCAATCTACTTCCTCTGCATTAAAGGTCCAGTATGTAGGAAATAATGGAAAATAAACTGTAACCATTCCAAAAATGATCACCATATGTTGTCAGAGAGTAAGGAAACACGATGAATTGAAGTAATGGCTTATTTGACAACATTACTCTAACCCGTAAAACCCATGAAAAAAATGATTACGGGGCGGAATCTCTTGGAATTTTCATTTATGTTTTGAACGATTAATTCTAGAATAGCGTATTAATAATGGGCTAGCGCATCCTCCTATTTGTGTTGCCAAATTAGCAAAGGCCAACTGTCAACAGCTGTCAGTTGTACTCATGAACGCCTACGAGAGGCAGGCAAATTTCCAAAATTAAAACAATAAACAAATTAAGTGGACATCGGAGGAGCTTCCTGAGATGGTGACGTCTTCGTCAAATGAAGAATATCAAGTCTGACGCAGAGCTGGCCATATTTCTCCACGACAGGTAGCCTAGGCTAAACTTCATCTGCATCGCTAACTTCAGCTAAATATGTTACGTTGGTTAGAGAGATATTTTTTGTTTTCACTGTTTCCGTAATGTGTAGCTGGGTAATGGTTGGAGAAACGTTAAAGCAGCTGCAGGTCAACTAACGTTAGCTAAGTCTTCATTAGCCTATATCTGGCAACCCAGAAGAGGCTCGCGTCTGGTAGTCTTGAGAACGTTCACCAGTGTTTTGATTTTGGCCTACACAACGTTCGGTAACAATCCTACAAATCGCACCTTTAAGATAACATATGGAATGTTAAAACGGAAGCCTTGTGGGGCCAACTATGATGCTGATAATGGAACTCTCTTAAAAGGGTCTATAGGGAGACAGAGAAATGGGGGGTCGGGACGGGTCATTTCAGGTGAGAAAAAGGAGCCTGATGTGGCCTTGACCAGTTCCCCATCCCCATCTGGGACGGCCCAGTGTTGCCGTGGTGTTCTTCATAACTCAGTGTGAATCAGCTGTTCCCTGCTTTAACATCCAGCCTCTATAAGAGTGATTAAAAAGGCCTCGGCATCTGCTGCAGGCAATTTACTATGCTCCACAAAGAACAGAGAGAAAGAACAGAAAGAAAGAAAGAAAGACAGAAGGAAGGAAAGGAAGAAAGAAAGAAGGAAGGCAAGAAGCAAGGACAGATGAGCGTGCTGACTTGGCCCACTATGCATGAGAAAGAAAGAAATAATGAATGAAAGAAAGAAAGAAAATTACTGACTAAAGACAACTGTGTGAGAATGCATTTCAAAGATTTAGGTCCAATTAGAACAAGCGCTTTAGACGGGGCTGCAATAACGTTTGGGATAATTAATTTCGCCTAGTTGGCCTTGAATGCAAATCTATAATAATAACGGTGAGAGAAATGCGCTTCAGAGTGTGTTATCCTCCTGCTCTAAAAGTGGATAGCGGACTAGCATCAGATTTATTACCCTAAAACTGCACATGACATGAAAAAAAAAGCAAAACAAAACCCCATATAAAGATACACATTTTAGCAATATTTTAAGCAAAAAACAATACCCCAAGTTCATTTCCATTCCTAATATACATAGACAAGTATATTTCTGGGGCTTTTGGGATGGGAAAGTAGTGATTGAAAGGAAATAAGCAGAGAGACTTGGGGCAACTGGTACAGAACTGGATATAAGAGAGAGACATAAGCAGAGAGACTGGGAGCAACTGGTACAGAACTGGATATAAGCAGAGAGACTGGGAGCAACTGGTACAGAACTGGATATAAGCAGAGAGACTGGGGGCAACTGGTTGCAACACCCATGCCCACATGCCCATGGGGACCAGGGTTCGAGTCCGACCCTGGGACATATCTCGATCCCATCCCATCTCTCTCTCATATTCGCTTACTGTCACTCTCCTCACTGCCCTATCAGATTAAAGGCATAAAACAAAAA
>NC_055977.1:4545349-4557384 GCF_018492685.1 Alosa sapidissima | reverse complement strand
AACACTCTTTAACTCACAAACTCTCTCTCTCTCTCTCTCTCTCTCTCTCTCTCCTCTCTCTCTCTCTCTCTCTATCTTCTCTCTCTCTCTCACACACACACACACACACACACACACACACACACACACACACACACACACAGGAGGAATGGAGAGCGGATGGTGACAGTGAGCAAGAGCCTAAGAGGGGCGTGGAGTCGTAACCGTGGCGATCGCTGATAAACGCCGTGCAAAGACTCGGGGCTGCCTCTCAAGAACACAGCGAGCGATAGAGAGAGAGAGAGAGAGAGAGAGAGAGAGAGACAGAGAGAGAGAGAGAGAGAGAGAGAGAGAGAGAGAGAGATTTTATCAGGAGAATAAAACTGTCTGCAGAGAGATGAGCCTTTTCCCACACAGAGGAACTCCCATTTGCAGAGGCATCTGTATTCCACAGCTATGAGAAAAGAAGTGGAGGACAGACGAGAAGATATGAGAGGAAAGGAGAGAGGAGGAGAGAAGAGATTACAGTAGAGAAGGGAAGAGAGGAGGATATGAGAGGAGAAGAGAGGAGAGGGGAAGATAAGAGAGGAGAAGGTAAGAGAAGAGTGGAGAAGAGAAGAGACTAAATGAAAGGAGGAGAGAGGAGTGCAGAAGCAAAAAGTGACCACAGGAGACGCAACGGCCGGCGCCCCATACGTCTCTGGAACTCACGCTTGACTTAATGCCCAGTTGAAGGCATCCTGCTGGAAATGAACTTTCCAAACCTATTCTCCGAAGCTGACCTTTCTGAAAAGGAAGAGGCCCTTTTGTGTGGTATACACCACTAATCATCCTCCAGCCATTGAGAGAGAACGAGGGAGAGAGAGAGAGAGAGAGAGAGAGAGAGAGGGAGAGGGAGAGAGAGAGGGAGAGAGAGAGAGAGAGAGGGAGAGAGACATTTCACACGATTGCCTGAACAAATCATGAGGCCACAGCCGAATGGGTTTCCCAACATCCCATGCTTTCTTGCAGACTCAAATCCATTGTGAGACATTTAATTTTTGTTTCACAGCCATGAGGGGACATTTTCCACGCTATCTTGGAAATGGAAGACCCACTGCTTGCAGGCAACCGACTTTATAGCCAATTTAGGCTCTAAAGCCCCTGCGTGTTCAGTACCAGGAGAAACATTAATCTACCCAGACACCTGCTATTGAAAATACATTATTTCCTGTGATTAAAAAAAACTGTGTTTAATTACCTCAGAGTGACACCCAGTGGGTTTGAAAATATTGGGCCTGAATTCACCTCCTGTGCAATTGTTCAATCTGAGAATGTGGGTCACATGAATTCATGGAGCTGACAGTTCTATTCCAACATAACAAAAAACAACTTAAACCGGAAGTTGCTCTGTAATCCAAAAGATGATAGAACTGCGAAGCAGTCACATTTCACAGTCAAACAATCATGTGTGTAGCTAGTTTATTTTTAGACTCACAAACAAGAGGAGTGGTTTGAAACGCTCTCACTAAGAATTGACAAGGCAAGGGCATTAGGTAACCGTTTGAGCAAATATGCAGATATCATCATTAACTAAACTTCTTTACAGAAAATTGAACAAAAGACTGCACGGTGGGATTAAATATGCAATGATGAGAGAGGAGAGAGGCAGAGGCATGCACACTAACACACACACACACACACACACACACACACACACACACACACACACACATACTGTACACACACAGACACACAGACGCACACACACACACACCTGTCTATGATTGCATGCAACACAATAGCAGTATAATGTGGTTCTCTCATGCACTGCCAAATTTCATCTCCATCTTGTATGGCTTGGGTTGTGCTTGCACACATTTCTCTCGGAGTCTGTTAGCCTAAAGCTTCTAATTATAATGTTGAATTAAATGTTGAATGTGCATGCATGGGGAAATAATGCTGTTGGATGCTGAAGTGCTTTAAAAGTAAAATCAAACCCATTCACAGGAACCAGCACACACTTTTCCTTACAATTACAGTCTATGATTGTAATCCAGTATCCTTTACTAAAAAACAAAGCAAAAAAAAATAATAACAACAACTACAAAAAACGTAGAGCTAGAACTAGAACTGAGGACTAGAACTGAGGACTAGAACTGGATGTGGTGTTGACCGCATTTATGATGTTTAAAGGTTGTATCAGCGATAGCGGGGATACGTCACTTCTGTTGTGATTTTCAAACAAAACAGAGAGCTAGCTCGCTACTCCCTCCCCCTCCCTCTAGTGCAATTAAAACTCCCCTAGACGTGCATCTCATCGGTTATTGGTTGAAACACTTTATTTTGCCTTTGAGTGGGTTGCAAACCCTTGTTGGTAGCAATTATTTTTGTGTACAGATCCTAGACCCTAGGCTGCCTACAGAGACGGGGTTTTTTGATGGCCTGCTAATGGGGCAGACAGCTAGCGGATCGTTTAAGGAAAGATTAGATGAATGTGATCATTTATGTTTGGGCTTTTTTTAGGCAAGTCCCTCCACTTGGTTGCCTTATTGGGCATCTATTTCGGGCAGAAATGCACGTGCGCAAGGCTTCATGACACCAATCTCGCTCCAGCTGCGAGATCACAACAAATGATTGGCACCAAGTATTCACAACATTACCACATGATTGGCATGATGTATTCACAACATACCACATGATTGGCACGATGTATTCACAACATACCACATGATTAGCATGATGTATTCACAACATTACCACATGATTAGCACGATGTATTCACAACATTACCACATGATTGGCACGATGTATTCACAACATACCACATGATTGGCACAATGTCTTCACAACACAACACATGATTGGCACGATGTATTCACATGTCAACTTTTGGTGGCGGAAGGTGAGGAATATGTGTAGACGACTGCCATGTTTGCGTTACGAACTAACCCCATACATTTCTATGGGAGATTCTAACCCCATACATTTCTATTGGAGATACTAACCCCATACATTTCTATGGGAGATTCTAACCCCATACATTTCTATCGGAGATACTAACCCCATACATTTCTATGGGAGATATTAACCCCATACATTTCTATTGGAGATACTGACCCCATACATTTCTATGGGAGATACTGACCCGATACATTCCTATGGGATATACTAACCCCATACATTTTTATTGGAGATACTGACCCTATACATTTCTATGGGAGATACTAACCCCATACATTTCTATTGGAGATACTAACCCCATACATTTAACCCATACATTTCTATTGGAGATACTAACCCCATACATTTCTATTGGAGATACTAACCCCATACATTTCTATTGGAGATACTAACCCCATACATTTCTATGGGAGACTCTTTGAGTGCTGTGTCTCCTCATATACATCTGACTATCCTGAGCAAGATGAGTGCAGTCTGGGTAAAAGTGAATAGAAATGCTATTATAAAATCCCTCTCATCTCAACATGTTTCGAAGTTTACCATTTGTCCACTTCAGACCGACTTACTCCAATAATCCAGGTCCTTGTTCCATATGTTAGTGACACACAGTTTCACTGTATCCATTTATTAATATTTTATGGCGTCATTTCCATTCAGGTTACTCTTAACGTTGATCGATTCTCTGTCTGAACTTTTCATTTCACCTGGGTTGTCTGTGCTTCAAGGTTACTGTGAGTGCGCTTCTGGCATGTTGCATAATGGCCTCTCGGATGAAGGATAACTGTGATTTATTGAGAAAGTGAACACACATTCGTCCATATCGCACCTGTGATTTATGACACGATAGGCTACGAGTGATGGTCCCTTTATCTGATTGGACGTCATGCAAAGTGGACGATCAAGACAGCATCATTACTCACCTCAGGCCCAGTCTGGATGGCCAAGGAGACACACACACACACATACAGAAACACATAAAAAAACACACACACACACAGATACAAACGGAAACACATAAACACACACACACACACACACACACAGATACAAACAGAAACACATAAACACACACACACACACACACACATAGATACAAACAGAAACACATAAACACACACACACACTCACTCATTCCTATTCTCCTGCCCCTGGCCCCTTGGTCGTCTGCAGGCGACTCAGAAAGACTTATATGCAGCGACAGGTACGCAGTGACCATCTAAATCACCCCAGTGAAAATACCAAGTGACCGTCCGGTAATTGATGTGCTTTCTGAAAACACTGGGCAGGGTCTTGGACCGGCATCTTTCCCACAGCGGCTGGCACGTTTGTCTACTTCTTCTTCTCCGCTCTCTCTCTCTCCCTCTCTCTCTCTCTCTCTCTCTCTCTCTCTCTCTTTCTCTCTGTGTGTGCATGTGATAAAATGAAACAAGAAAAATAAATAAAAGAATGCATCATGATAATGATTTGATGTTTTATAAATGCAGCGTCGTTCATGACTGCTGGTCATTATGGGTACACAATACGTCCCAGCGGCGAGTGAGAAAAGTTAGAAAAGAAACTTCACATAATGTGTCTTTTACATTTATTTTGTTAACATTTCATGACTTTTGCCAAGAAACAAAAAGAACTGCTGACTTTCACTTCCATTCCAATGTGATAAGTGAACAAACTACTGACAGAATGATATGAAATACTTGAATTGGAGGCACAAAACCCATTGCGATTGGCAGCGGTCATTCATTTCTTGCAGAGGTCATTATACAGAATTATATGATTTCCATACCTTATAGTTCCTTAAAACAATTCTGTCTGCAAGTCTCCTCTCTCTCTCTCTCTCTCTCTCCTTCTCCTCTCCTCTCCTCTCTCTCTCTCTCTCCTCTCTCTCTCTCTCTTTCTCCCACCCTCTCTCTCTCTCTCTCTCTCTCTCTCTCTCTCCCCACCCTCTCTCTCCTCTCTCTCCCCACCCTCTCTCTCTTTCTCCCCACCCTCTCTCTCTCTCTCTCTCTCTCTCTATCTCTCTCTTTCTCCCCACCCTCTCTCTCTCTCTCTCTCTCTTTCTCCCCACCCTCTCTCTCTCTCTCTCTCTCTCTCTCTCTCTATCTCTCTCTTTCTCCCCACCCTCTCTCTCTCTCTCTCTCTCTTTCTCCCCACCCTCTCTCTCTCTCTCTCTCTCTCTCTGCAGTCTCTTTTTGCACCTCTGCCTCCGCCCTCTCCCCTCCTCCATGACTAAATCTCTCTCCTGCCTTCTCTCATAATGCCTTCCTCGTGTCATAACTGTGCTCACTAAGATCTCACAGCCCATTTACATACTCACGCTTCCCTGCTCCTCGATGATGGAAATTAATGCTATAAATCTTTCGCTTGCCAAAAAAAGAAAGAAAAAAAAGACACCCAGCTAATTCCAGGGCCAAAACTCTCTGGCCAGGAGCACACTTAGGAAAGGAAAGGAGAGGAGGGGAGAAGTGTGGAGAAGAGAGGAGAGGAGAGGTGGGTGTCATGGAGATTATCGCCTAGCGATTAAAGTATAATGCGTTGACTCCAGAGCAGCTAGCTGTGGAGCTGTGAGGGTGGTAGCGGAGATGATGTGCCCTGAATGATCAGATATGGCCACACAAATAGAATCAAAAGTAAATAAACAGCAAATGTGTGTGTAAATAAATAAACAAAGCCGGGGTGCCGTGTGAAAGCTCAATTTTACAGAAGTAAACACTGAGGCTGTCTCCTGCCCTGCAACCATCACACACATACACACACACACACACACACTCTCTCTCTCTCTCTCTCTCCCTTATACACACACACACACACAAACACACACACACACACACACACACACAGGCAGGAAAATGAGCATGAAATGACACCCCAACAGGAGGCCATGGCTTTCCACTCTGTGTACTGCTTCGCCGACAACCACACACTTCATCAAAGACCACTTGCATTCACAGCATTTAGTAAACAGCTCTATCACACTGCCACATTCCCTCTCTCTCTCTCTCTCTCTCTCTCTCTCTCTCTCTCTCGCTCGCTCGCTCTCACACACACACACATACACCCACACACACTCACACTCACACACATAGACACGCACACACCACACAAACCACTTCTTGAGAGAAGGTCTTGGTTAGTGTGAAATTCAAGTGAACACACACACACACATCCCAACATCAATGTGTCCCCTCAAACCTGTGTGTCGGTGTGAATGATGGCTGCAATAGGAAGTATAAGACAACACACCTTACCAGGCCCCAGTCCACGTCTCTCCTCTCCTCTCCTCTTCTCTCCTCTCCTCTCCTCCCCTATCATTCGTCCTCTTTATTTTCCCTCCCCTCTCTTCTCTCACTCCTCCTCTCCTCTCTCTCCTCCTCTCCTCTCTCTCTCCTCCTCTTTATTTTTCCTCTCCTCTCTACTTTTACTAACTTCTTTCCTTTTTCTGCTCTCTTTTCTCTCTCTCTCTCTCTCTCTCTCTCTCTCTCTCTCTCTCCCTATGTCATTTCCCTTTCCTCTCTTTCTCTCTCATCTCATCTCTGCTGTCTTTCTCTCTCATCTCATCTCTGCTGTCTTTCTCTCTGTCTGTGTGATTGAGCCCTCAGTGATACATTGATGCTACGCCATACATCCCACACAGCCTTCCTCCACCCACACACAAACACAGACACACACACACAGGGATGCTCACTCACTCTATCTCACACACACACACACACACACACATACACACACATACTGTACACACACACACACACACACACATGGATGGTCACTGACACACACACACACACACGCACACATACTTACCTCAGCAGGTCAAGGCAGGTGCGTGAGGACACAGAAAAGCTCAGTGTCCTCAGCGCAGCTGTGATTTAACATCAGCCTCTCAACCATTGATTTGTAGCTTAGCGCTCTCGCCTTCGCCTTTTTATGACGCTTTTTCACTCCCGCCAGGAGTTTTCACACGCGGCAGGCGTCCTGGTGGCGGCGGGCAAGAGGGAGGGAGGGATGGAGGGAGGAAGGGAGGGAGGGAGGGAGGAAGGAAGGGAGGGAGGGAGGGATGGAGGGAGGAAGGGAGGGAGGGAGGGAGGGAGGAAGGGAGGGAGGAAGGGAGGGATGGAGGGAGGGAGGGAGGTGGCCAACTGCTCTTTTCTGGCTTGATGTGGCAGCGCAGCGGAGAAATGTGCTAACTTGTGGAAACGGGATGAAATAGTAGAGACGCTGGTGGAGGCGCTGGGCTTTTCATTTATGACTTTGCATTTCCTTGTTCAGCAACAACCAACACCCACATCACATCACACACACACACACATACACACACAGAGGAAATCCTATTAATACACACATACCACATACACACACACTCTCTCTCTCTCTCTCTCTCTCTCTCTCTCTCAAACACACACACACACACACACACACACACACACACACACTCCACTAATTTTGTGTTCACGGTCAAAAATGGCCACTGCATTATGACTTGTTATAAATCCATAGTAACACATATATTATCTAATCTAATGTTGTGATAGACCTTTACATCAATGTATGTTGTATTGTACTGTACCAGTTTTGAACTTCCATTTGCTACTTATGGCCTGCAGGCCTCATTGACCTGAGCTCATGCAAGTCAGAAAGGGGAAGATTCTATTTAGGAAAGGTTAGTGTGGGCTGGCATAGAAGCAAAGAGGGGGGGTCGGGGGTTGTGTGAATGTGTGAATGTACAGAAGCACAGATACAGTCCATCTGATCAACAGGTATGTTCCTGGACTCAATTTTATACACTGACCATTTTCTCACCCATTCATTTCTAATGGCTGGTCATTTTTGACCTGGAACACAATGGGTGTTCTAAAGTTAAATAAAACACCCAAATTGTTATGAAAATGATCAAAATGATTGCTTGGTGTGCCCTGAACACAAGGAGGGTTAAGAAACACATTCGACCAGAACATCATTTCTTATGGACATTGTTTTATCTAACAAGTAAATAGCGAATAAACTTTTATTTGGTGTCTAGGGAAAACATGACTCATCACTCAGCCCACTTCCTGCGTAGAGGCCCTATGCAACAATTTTAGCAAAAATGACCTTAATTATGCAGGTTGAGAGTCGTTGTGATGGTTCTACAACACTTTTTGGGTCGTTTGGTGGGTGCTTCGTCTCCCCCTAATGCTTCTCCGCAGAAAAACCGAATATGCAACTTTCTGGTCGCGGTCCGAACACATCGGCGGAAATACTCGAAAATGAAGTCAGATTGTAGTTTCTAAGAAGACTGCAAAACGGACTCCGACTTTTTTGCTGTTGAAATTGTAAGTAGCCTACCCTTGGGTGAACTTCGTTTTTGTAATGTGATTTGATAGTCTCTTGAACAATGTGTTTGCTCGACCGTTTTATTGTGAGCCCTATGTGTTTAGCTTGGTTTATTGATGGCTAGCTCGCTAGCTAGTGGGGGTTTAGCGTAGCAGCCACTTGCTACCGAAGCTGCATGGGGAGCTATGTCGTGAAAAATGCGAGCCCAAATCAGGCGAAAACCCAGAAACAGCGAAGGAATAACCAGACCTGCATAGGGCTTCTTTAAATGATACAAAATACGCTGTCATTTATCAGGTCACTGAGAACGACAGGTTATATGTACAGTAGTAGTGGTTACAAGTGATGTCCAGTTCCATGCTACATATATAATATATAAGATATATATATAGATATAATATAAGATATATATATATATAAGATATAAATCACTTGTTAAAACTAGATGTACCGCATAGCGGTACAAAATATGACCGCCGCTCAGTCCTATACATCCGTTCCGCAAAAATAAATCACACTTCGATTTGTCTCCATATTTTACTCCATCCCCCATTCTTGAAACTTTTGTGTATGCTTGTTTGGCATGCCTGTGTGTGTGTGTGTGTGCGGCTGCACAGAAAGTAGCCTATACTGGCGCTGCAAAGGTGAATAGATTGTAGAATAGCCAAAAAAGTTGTAGCATTGTTATAAAACCTTTAAAATCTCTAAACAATCACAAGTAGGGCAGTTCATCACAGTTCATCCATTGCAAATGGATTGATGAAAGGTCACTTACACCTGTAGGCTACATTGTATTTGGGAAAAGCAGTAGGTAGCAGCATAATGTATTTATTTATTTATTATTAAACAAAACAATCCCTGTCAGTTCCATGCAGTTTTCAACAGCTATCAAGAAGAGAGGTCATGTCATGGATTTTTGTGAATGTTTCTTCTTCTACATATGCATAAGTTTAGTCATCTAGTTCATATGATATTCAGCTTTATTGTCAATGCACAAATTAAATACCAGTAGTCTAAAACAAAATGCAGTTTTACCCAGTGGTGCAAATAACTGACATGTCTTCATGAAATGCGTTGCTAGACTGTTCATACACATTTTAACGGGCCAAGTTGAAGAGCTACCGTCCGTTATTGTTTGTGCAAATAATAGGCTGATTCATGTTCCCTTGCATTTTGCAACTATGAGGTCCATGGTTAGTCTGGCTTTCGCCAGACCAAGCTCAATCTTTTAAGAAATCGAAAAAGAAATCGCCGGCAGATCAGGCTGAGTTCACCCAGCCTAGTCCATGGTAGGCACCCGATAGAAATATTGTTTATATTGTCTATGCAAAATGCAGAGAGGAGTTATGACAAAACCGTGACTGTTAACAAACTATATAAGCTATATAAGGTAGGCCCTATGCTAGGCCTATTACACAACATAAATGGTCACTAGGCTATGCTGGCGACCCAAATAAAATCTCCTTTGGGAACCAATGACTTACAGTATCAAGCAGACTTAAGCTGCCACCTCTTGGCGAAAAGTTAACAGTTTTGCATATCAGTAGTAATACATTTCACGCAGCTGTGTTAATCACAGAAAGCGCGAATGAAGTGGACACTTCTAAATGGAACCCAACCAAATGGAGTACAGTAGCTCAAGGTCTGTGGCTAAAGCAGCCATAATGAAAGCGTTACCATTGTTTGGATACTTCACACACACATGTTTTTTAATCGCATAGACTACAACTACCAAGCTGGAATCAAAGCACATCGACTCCCCTCTCACACCCTAAACACGCACTTCGAACAAACAAAAGGCATCTCAGTCTCACGGTATAGCCATAGGCAAAACTGTATCGGACCGGTGTAACATTGGTACTAAATCATCCATCGCAAAGAATGATTTTTGTAGCACGTGCAACAAATATGTGTAGGTACAGCCTTGCCCTCTCAACGTGCGCTCTAAAACATTTTGACACAAATTATTCACTTTGACGAATGTATGTAGTTTCAGTCCTAGTTACTTTACTTTGAGCCATGCTCTTCCTTACTTGAATCACCTTTGAAAATAGAGGATTGAAGTAGCCTTAATGGGTGTTTTGGGAATGAACGTTGACTCAGATGCTTTTTGAGACTTTGAGCAGAAATGTCCCAGCCCGGTGTTTAGGATGCATCATAGACACGTTATCTTTCAGGTAGCCTATATGTTTTCCATTAAAAAACTATCACGTAGCGAACGTGTTGTGGCTAACTCACTTAGCTCCTGTTAGTAGCCTAGGTTATGGTCATAAGCAAATGAGATGACAGTCGAAAGATACAATTAGTGCTGCTATCAATTTGCTTGGTATAACCGCATTTATAGTTTTCTACAAATGCAATCAAATTGGCCTCCATCACCAGAGGTGGGACCAAGTCACTGTTTGGCAAGTCACAAGTAAGTCCCAAGTCTTAGCAGTCAAGTCCAAGTCAAGTCCCAAGTAAATACAGAGAAGGGCAAGTCGAGTCCAAGTCCAAGTCACATCAAAGCCAAGTCGAGTCCAAGTCCAAGTCCCAATCTTTTTCAAGTCCTGAACAAGTCATCAGGTACTCTTCACTTAATAATGCCATTATTAGACTATCGATCATAATTTTAGCACTTCCATCTAATCCACAGTATTTTTTGTTTATAAATACAGATTAAAATATATTCAATGTTTCTGTCTTGTAATCTTTTACGACATATGCATGCGCATACCTGTGTAATCTGTAAACGGATAGCTACATAACACTCAGCACAGCTGCAAATATATATATTGTTTTTCCAAATTGCGGAGCCCACTGTAAGGATGAGTAATAATTTGACTGATGGCAGTTCACTGCGCTAGGCCACAGATTTGCCTGCAAACAATTTATTAGGCTGTGGCAGTGGCGACTCATAAGGGAAGCCAAGGTCAACACTTTTATATTATTTAAAAGATAATAATGACAGTAATTTTGTTTTAAAGTATTCATTTCTTAAGAAATACTACACATTTGATGCTGTTTATCTCATTTGTAAATGGTGCACTGTCACTTTAAGCCCATTGTGTCACACGTTCTCATAATGATCCTTTTTTTACCAGCTCCGTTCAAATATAGCCTATGGCTAGTCCACAAACTCAAACATTGTTTGTGCCACATGTATAGCACAATATTAACAACGATAAGCATGATATTAAGTTGGCACAAACAGCTTTCATTCCCTTGGAAAGAGAAGCATGTATGACATGATGCTTGCTTGACATTTTCTGTTTGCAATTAAAAGTGAATTATGAGCCTGGTAGCCAGTAGCCACCTAGCTACAGTAGCTGAGTGAAATGTATTTCAATCGGCATATCATGTGCTTCATGTAAATAAATTATTGAATACTTCAAGACTATTAAGACCAGTTCCATTACACAAGGCAAAGACAACTCTTCATAATATTCTTGTCCACTTTCCAAATCACAGTGAGTGCAGCTATGTCATAGTGACCTGGATCTCATAGTTTATAACAGTACAGTAGGCTAGGTGAGAACCGGATAATTCACAATCTCCTCTAATCTCGTATTTGTTGCCTTCACGATTTCCTTTTATATGTTTCTTATATTTAAAAGAAGATATCAATCATCATCAACAATGACAAGCCAGCTGGAACCTACTCATTTTCTCTCCCTCTCGTGCGTGCTTGGATGCGTTCTCAATTAAATGCAGTAGGCTAGCATAAGTTCAAGTTGGATCTTAATGGAGAGGACTCGAAAAGTATCAACTTTATGTAACATGCTGTTGGTGCTTTTTGACATTAAACGTTCTCTAACAAGAGT
>NC_055977.1:4525349-4527849 GCF_018492685.1 Alosa sapidissima | reverse complement strand
CGGAATAAATTAACTCTTCTTTTCGAAACATGCAAATCACTTCAAAAGGCACCTAATGGTGATGAAAATACAGAACATTATAGGCTTACCTGTCGTGTACTTTAAAGAACCCTTTAATTTCAAATAATCTATTTTTTCCGAAGGTCAACACAGTTAAAGTAGGTACTCCACTAATTTGCAATAACAGTTTACAAAAGCCAATCTCTCAACACTCCCCAACCCCTATAAGAATATCCTTGAGCTATATCTGATTACTCATGCAATTATTCCTCAACTTACAGTAAATCTGAAAAACTACATTTGGGCAAATGCAATTACAACGTGCCAGGTTGGAACAACATGCCAGGTTGGAACTAAACGCCACAGGTAGCCTGGGTGTTCCCATGCTGCCTTGCGCGCGATTTGATTCACGCTGCTAAGGCAGCCTGGAGACCATGGAGCAAATTTTCGCCTGAGATAGGGGACCAATCACAGAACAAGGGGGAAAGCAAGACAATGATGAGCTATGCACAGACGCATTTGATAGACATCCGTGGCACCCAATAAACGGATCTGGGCATTTTTTTTCAAATACGAGAAAATTAAAGTTTGGTTCCCAGACCACGTCTCATTGAGAAGTGGTGGCGCTAGCCAGGCTACGCCACAGGGCCTGAAAGCAGCCCACTTGGACCCATAGCCTCCACCTATTCACTATATTGCTCCTCATCAACACAGAAAGCTTTGCCCTCACATCCACTTCCCATTGATTTGTGAGGGTGCTGTGCGTTTTAACAGGGAAAAGGAAATGCAATTATAAAAGGTTTTCTTGTCAAATGAACTGTCAGCAGGAAGTCATCCTATATGGAATCGACTTATAGACCCTTTCAACAATAAAAACAAAAACAATGCTTGAACGTTCTATTTGGGCCCCAATCTACTTCCTCTGCATTAAGATAACATATGGAATGTTAAAAAGGAAGTCATAGCCAACTATGATGCTGATAATGGAACTCTCTTAAAAGGGTCTATACTCTCAAGAAACTGACAAATTATGAGCCAATGGGAAGAGACAAAAACACCTAACTGCATTATATAGTGATGAGTGAGTCTAGGGAGAGTCTAGAGTGGGTCATGGTCTGGTCAGAGGTCAGAATTCCAGAATCAGAATCTAGAGAAGGAATCCAGAATCCTCCACAGTGGCTACGTGGATATCCTGTCATGTATTAAACATCACAGCACTTGTGCTACTGCAGATAGAAGCTTTCAGATCTCGTTCCTCCTCTCAGGAGCAAACCCTCCAGGGAGAAGAAGAAGTGTGAATATCACTCCAGCCGGCAGATAATGGCTCTGTGGCAAATTTAAAATCAAAGGAACTATGTTGTCAAACAGGACGGCATCCACCTCCGACATGCTGAAGGTGCAACCCAGCTCAGATTAGCTGCCAGGGGGAGAGATTTAGGACGGCACTGATCCCCCGCTGGCTCTCCGCGATGGAGTGGGTGTCAGGTCGGAGAGACAGAGCCAGTTGGTGGATTCACACGCCCTGCCTGTGTCTAGTGGCAGCTGTGCTCTGTTGCTCTGATAGGCTAAAGCTGTAATGTTTAATCAGCCTACAGACGCCTTCTTTGCCTTAATATAAACACACGGACATGCATCTCCCCTCATTTCTATGAGAGGTTAAACGTTGTATTTGTACATGGGGCAGCCATGGCCTACTGGTTAGCGCTTCGGACTTGTAACCGGAGGGTTGCTGCTTCGAACTCCGACCAGTAGGAATGGCTGAAGTGCCCTTGAGCAAGGCACCTAACCCCTCACTGCTCCCCGAGCGCCGCTGTTGATGCAGGCAGCTCACTGCGCCGGGATTAGTGTGTGCTTCACCTCACTGTGTGTACACTGTGTGCCGTGTGTGTGTCACTAATTCACGGATTGGGTTAAATGCAGAGAATGCAACATTTCCCTCACGGGATCAAAAGAGTATAAATACTTATACTTCTATACGTTCCTTTTTTTGTTGACATTTTCCGTATTTTGTGTGAGAAACCCGGGAAATCTCCCTTATTTTCATTGTTCAATGTTGACAGAGCTATGGAACGAAAGAGAACATTATATGGCGACAGAAATCAACAATCAAACAAGCCACTTTGATTTTTGATGTTTTCATTAATACAAAAGATGGGTGACCCCCCCTCCTAGACAAAAAAAAGTTAGGTGACCCTCCCCTCAACAAAGAATAAAAAGACATGACCCTCCCCTATTTTCCTCTGGTGGCCCCGTTTATAAATAACGAACGGTCCCTTAGGGTTAGGTTTAGGGTTCATGTGTCATGACAGTGTCATGTGTTCATGACAGTTTCATGTCACTCTTATGTCGATACTGTCAAGTAAAGTGTTACCGATATTTGTCATAATAATGATATCTCCATGCTATGTATCTTCATAATGACATCTTCATGCTATGTGTCTTCATAATGATATCTCCATGCTATTTGTCTGGATAAAAACATGTTTGTTGCATCATTGTG
>NC_055977.1:4510349-4520349 GCF_018492685.1 Alosa sapidissima | reverse complement strand
AAAGTTTATGGAGGGGGTAAATTTACCCATCTAATCTGCCACTGGATGGTAAGAACCTCAAATTATGCACCTTTCAGTAAATACTGGATGTTGAACATATTTGAGCAGGTTTACTTTCTTTTTTGTCATATTACCTACATAAAAATTCATTACAAACAAATACACGTCTTCGTGTTTCTCATGTGTAATACAAGTATTTCCTGAAAACTTTGTGCAGCGAATTTGGGCTTGAATCAAAGCTCTGGATGTCTAGCAACTAGAGGAGAAGAGTATCTATCGTCTATTTTAATCAGGGCAATTGTTTGTCGCAAAAAATACTCTCAAGGGCCAAATTACATTATTATCTTTCTATCCATAATCATAAGTCTTTCTTCAATGAATTAGCAAGATACCATCAGAAGCCAACAATCATAAAACACCTGTGCGCGTGCTCTCTCTCCCTTGCGCATAAAGCTGTCTGCGTGTTGTAGGCTAGATTTGCGTGAGTTCTTTCTATTTGCTTTACTTTTGTGAGTTGCGACCACCTAGGCGATGTTATAGACGTTCTATGAGGTACCAGTGTTTAGCTGTGTCACAAAACATTAAGCTTTGTCAGACTACTTTTAAAATGATATTCAAGGCTATATACATTTTAAACATTCGGGGCTAAAGACCCGGCAAAGCCTTGCGTTAATTCTTCAGGTGGGAAGTGTCAGGTTTTTTTCATACGAGAGACGCTCTCATTGGTGGTTAGGATATGGAGTAAGGGATTGCCAGCAAAATAGCCAATCACATTATGAGATATGCTGAATTTCAACTGCGATGTTTGATTTTAAATGAATGTAAATTTAGCCGGGACTGTAAGCTGGCACACGTGGGTGCTCGATGTTTTCCGTGGGTGCTCAAGCGACGGAGCACCCACGGTATCAGCACCTATGACAAGCGTATCTCGCACACACACACACACACACACACACACTCCTCCCAATGGCCAACATTAGGGCATATGTACGTCACATTGTGTGTCTCTGTGTGTGTGTGTGTGTGTGTACTCTGCATGAGTGAGTGAATCAATGAGTGAGTTTGTGGATCAGTCTAAAAGGTGTAGACCCAAAGCACTACTCTTAATGTGTCACAAGCATCTACTGCGGGGCTGAGTCATAGCCTTGAACCCCACTGCCACACATACACACACACACACACACACACACACACACACACACACACACACACACACACATCCATATACCTGGGTTAACTACCCCACTTCATCAAGTTGAGATTACGTCATATATTAGGGGAATGGCTGCACCGGGAGGGTGTGTGTGTGTGTGTGTGTAGTCTCATTAATAAAACAAAAGCCTACCTGTCCTGATCTGGCTCCACCAGGCGCCCACACACACAAACACAAACACAAACACAAACACACACACACACACACACACACACAAACACACACATAAACAGACAAGCCAGCAGCAGCAGCATACAAAATGACTTCCCCAGAGAATCTCACCTCAAAGACTTCCTGTGGTGGCAACGGCACTCGCATTTCATTAATCATTCTTAGATTTGATCATTTCCATTTTTCATCCGTATGTTTTGATGATGTTTTATTCCCCCTTATACATCTCTCCTCACACTTTTGGATAATATAATTATTGTCTTCCAGATGGACTGAAACAACTGCAAAGATGCTACAAGACAAACAACGACAGCACCAGCAGGATATGCAGAGTGGCATTCAGCGATGTGATCCATGGGTGTGTTGCCTGTTTTTGAGCAGAGTCTAAAAGTGGGGCTCGAAAACAGATGCTGGGAGACAACGGCAGCCAACGTTCCTGATTGAAAAGATAGAAAGAGGGGAAGATAGTGTTGCAGAGCCATCAGCGCTGTGCAAATGTATGGTTTCCATTAGGCCGTACAGCAACCTCCAAGTGAATGCAGAGTGATTGCGAATGGAACTTTGGCAGTGTCTGGTACCGGTTTTTGGCATAGCACCCACTCTATCCTGTGCCCAAGACACACACACACACACACACAGAACACAATACACACAGAAACACACAAACAAACACCACCATTTGCCTCCCTTGGCGGTTTTAACAGTCACTGGAAGCTGTTTGTGGAGAATAGCTGGATGGACTCCCCACACACACTCTTTCTCTCACACACTCTTACACACACACACACACACACACACACACACACACGCCCTGCGCGCCAGCTTCTGCCAGAGCCAAAAACATCCGCCGTATATTCATAAGCGACCATAGTGTTTCATAAATAAAGAGATAATCACACTAAAAATACTCCTTGTGCGAGTGGGGAGAGAGAGTGTGTGTGTGTGCATGCGTGTGTGTGTGTGTATGTGTGTGTGTGTGTGTGTGTGTGTGTGTGTGTGTGTGTTTGAGTGTGTGTGTGTGTGTGTGTGTGTGTGTGTGTGTGTGTGTGACAGACAGGAGGAGGAGCGTAGGAGTGTTGTGTGTGTGTGTGTGTGTACAGTATGTGTGTGCGTGCATGTATGTATGTGTGTGCGTGCATGCATGTGTGTGTGTTTGTGCGTGTGTGTGCGTGTGTGTGTGTGTGCGTGTATGTGGGGAGATGGCCTAGTCTCAGCACAACAGTATCAGAGCAGCAGTATCACAGCCAAGCAGAAGCCTCCCCTCAAAGCTCCCTCTGCTCCCCTTGCAAAATCATAAATAAATCCATGTGGAAAAAAAGACCTTAAACAGCCAGTGATGGGTTTAATAACTGTGGCATACAATACAAAATACAGTAAACACAATTTAATATTCAATCAGAAAAATAACTCTGGAGGCTCACCCGCTCCATGCCTTTCTATTTCTTTTAAGACACCGGGTGTAAACGGCTGATCTTGAGCACTGGAAACAAAACCACTGCAATATTTATGACAGAAATATATCTCCATAATGACTTCTGCTGCCGTAAAGGCACAAAATACTACCCACTGAGACAGAGAAAGGGGAGCACTGGATCTACAGTCGAGCTCTGTTTCATGCCAATTCACATCTACTGCGGAAATGATACTCTGTTTCATGCCAATTCACTCTTACACACACACACACACTGCGTAAATGATCCTCTGTTTCATGCCAATTCACATCTACTGTTTGTTTGTGTGTAGTAACGCATCTCAATTTGACACTGTGCTGGACAGAGTTAAAAAAAAATTGTATCTGACTGAGAGCATAGAAGCTGGATTCGTTAATGTACTTGCTGCTCCGGACAAAATAACTCATAATTCCGTTGGCATCTTATTATTACACAGTACAGTCCTGACAGTCATGCCAAACCATTTGCACCATTATTCAGTAAAACAGTTCAACCAATCACAACACACATTTCAAAAGTCATTCTGATTCAGAATATATATATATACTGAAACCATGACCTAAACCCCATACAGCACATTGTGGTTCAGTAAGTCATCGCCAATGCCTTCCTATAGATGTGGGAGCATGCCTTTCACATGAAGCGTTAAGAGGCTTTTGGCTTTAAATCAAAGGGAATGGGCGACGGCTGTTTAGCTTTATGGGAACTGAGGGAAAAGGCGCGATGGTGTTAGCGGTGTTAGCGCTGGCGGTGATGGGATCGCTGCTGTTTATTAGATTTCTCATTAGGAGATGGGCTCACATGACAAACGACACACGACACGGCCCTCCTGTGAGCTCATACAGTCACATTATCTCAGCGGTGTGTGTGTGTGAGAGAGAGAGAGAGAGAGAGAGAGAGAGAGAGAGAGAAGCCCCTGCTAACTTAATGATGTCACAACATCTCACAGTAAATATAACCAATACAAGTTGACTTGATGAATTACAATTATTGCTTTATTTTACTTGTTCATCAAGCGTGAACGATATAATGTTATCTGATTATGAAAAATCTGCTTTTCAATTAGTTGCGCTATCTGTAGGAACCTTTGATCAGAAAAGCACTTTCATTGTGTAGGGAAACATAAAAAAACAGGATTCAAGATTCAAGAAGCTTTATTGTCACTCCTGCAATTTCATGTAGAAGTGAAATTTAGTACTCAGGTCCCAGTTGATGACACAATGAGGGTAAGTCTGTTAGTCATCTTCCGAGGGTGCGTCAGCAGCACGGCTCCGCTGGAGTTGTGAGAGCTGAAGGAGCGATTTGTAGGATTGTTACCGAACGTTCTGTAGGCCAAAATCAAAACACTGGTGAACGTTCTCAAGACTACCAGACGCGAGCCTCTTCTGGGTTGCCAGATTTAATTAAGACTTAGCTAATAACGTTAGTATACCTGCAGCTGCTTTAACGTTTCTCCAACCATGACTCAGCTACACATTACGGAAACGGTGAAAACAAAAAATATCTTTCTAACCAACGTAACATATTTAGCTGTTACGTAAAACATATTTAGTCCTTTAACTCAGTGAGTCATCTTGTTGTTTTGGTCAATATATGACCCATAAACTGGACTCTACATGATCACATAAGCAAACATGACTTGACTAGGTTGTGCTGCACTAGTGCTGTACCAGTCATAATGAATCATCTGATGAAACATGAACTGGTGATTAGATTAAATAATGAAATAAAATAAAACAAATTTGACTAAGTTTGTAAACCTTATGTACACATAGAAGAACTCATGAAAAATAGGATCACTTTTTTGGATTAGTATAAATCCTCTGGTAAACCCAGAACTGGTGGTGAGATAAACTCATGGAGTGAAGATGGCTCATATTGTTCCCAAGAGTCAAATCGGACAGATTAATTAATATGATGGTCCATGTTGTGAGATGACCACACAAGATAATCCAAAGACAGATTAATATGCTGTTTCTATGCCGGTTTACATTGTGATAGAGTCTGAGAGTGGTAATAAAAGCCTTATAGAGAAACATCTTTTTTTTGTACTTGCTTTATTATTATTTTCTGGAGCTTTTCTGCCCTTTAATTGTGAAATGACAGCAAGAGATCGACAGGAAATCGATAGGATGGAGTTGTAAGTAGAACTGGGAAATGAAGGAAGAAAAAAAGGGCCGCACTTTGCATACAAAACGTGTTTATTGCACAGACGCGTTCCGGCTTAGCGCCTTCTTCAGCGTGAGATGACAGCAACAGATCGACAGGAAATCAATATAGTTGGGAGTAGGACTGGGCAACGACCATTGTTCAGAAATGAACACGAGTCCCTGTGGATAGGAGGACCTCAGTGCAGTTTATAAACAGCACAGGTCCTGGAGGTGTGAGGAGGGTAAATGATTTAACGAGCTGAGTAACTTTTAGATGCTGGGTAGGAGGACTGATTCAGAACAGAAAAGGTATCTAAACTCCTGGGGCCTGACATCAAGGCTTTTCATGAGAATAATGTGTGCAAATATTTGTTAGAAAGCTGACAAAGGTTTTATAACAGTCTTCTTCCATCTACATGTATTTGCCCATCCATGAGTTTGGTTGGTTGGTCTTCACAGTCGCATCAAATTCGGATATGAAAAGATTATTGCACTAACACATAATGAATTCAGATCTCACAGCATCCCAGAACAGTAGCTAAATCAATGTCTGTGTCTGTGTTTCTTTGTTGAATACCATGTCAACAAAGTATTTTATCAGCACGAAAACGAGACAGAACTCATCGGGGAGATTCAGGGATTCTGCTGCCGCAAACGGTGAAATGTGATGACCGTTGCAGTTTTCACTCATAAAGGCTCAGCCCTAAAATATGCGGCCTTTATTCTGCCTCTGTCGTGCTCTGGTCCCCAAACGTATTTACACCTTCATTTATGAGACAGATGCTACAACGATTCATAAGACGTGTAAAAACCGCCACAGTAAAAAAACGCATTTAATATTCATCCAGACGGATGATCTTATTACCTTGTTCATGATATCTCATCAGTACTAGTCCTCGCAGACCTGTCCAATGAAAAATGAAAAACAGACACAGGCTCACTGTGTGGAAGTAAACCAATTTAGCTTATAGCCTGCATGCGCGCAAACTTCAAAGGTCTGTGGCAGACGGACGATGCTAACGCTAACTGACTGGCAGTAAACTGCAGTGGCTAGTGCTGCACTGTCCATTTAATTATTCCCCATTTCCATAAATATGACAGTTAGATGTGTGCGGCTGGAAATGAGTGCTGCTATTGAGCGCCGAGCAAGTTTCTCACATGGGGCCGCGGGAAAATGGGACGCTTAGGACAGCCAGCCGGGGGAACGGCTAATTAGTTCAGTGTGGAGATTTAATTCAGTCCGGAGCATGGAAATGACATTTCCCTGTGATTAAGTTACGATGACTTGGCCTCAAACTGCCACCGTCGTCAGATAAGATCTTAATTGTGCTAATGAAACGGCCCGTCACCGTCTCGGCTGCTCACGATGAGATGCCCAGATAGACGGCAACAATGGAGGGGGGGAGAGAGAGACCGAGAGAGAGGGAGAGAGAGGGAGAGAGAGAGGCGATGCATCTGAGCGGCTGAAAAACATCCTGGAAAACAGTCGCCAGCCTATGATCCCCTCCCCAGCCTGTTGTCAGGGATGTGTGTGTGTGTGTGTGTGTGTGTGTGTGTGTGTGTGTGTGTGTGTGTGTGAGGGGGGGGTGAGAGCATAATCCAAAATTCAGAAGCTGCTAAATCTGTTTTAATGAATTCAGGGCAAGATGACAGGCCCAGTCTTCTGCCTCTGGGCGTGGCCTTCATCAGATCATCGCTCTGCCAAGTGCACCACAGTCTAAATGATGCAATGCATACAGTTTAACAGGGGCTCCGTAGTAATGCTTTCCCCCCTTATGCATCCTCATAGCTCTCTGCATGCTGCTCCAACTGCTAACCCGGGGGGCAGCCGTGGCCTACTGGTTAGCGCTTCGGACTTGTAACCAGAGGGTTGCCTGTTCGAACCCCGACCAGTAGGCACGGCTGAAGTGCCTTTGAGCAAGGCACCTAACCCCTCACTGCTCCCCGAGCGCCGCTGTTGTTGCAGGCAGCTCACTGCGCCGGGATTAGTGTGTGCTTCACCTCACTGTGTGTTCACTGTGTGCTGAGTGTGTTTCACTAATTCACGGATTGGGATAAATGCAGAAACCAAATTCCCTTCACGGGATCAAAAGAGTATATATACTTACTTATACCTTCTCTTTCGATGTCTTCAGATATTATATCAGCAGGTCTACACACACAGACACAGAGACAGAGAGAAAGACAGAGAGATTACTTTGTGATAATGTCTGAAGTTCTACCATGGACTCTGTAACATTTTTTGTGGAAAACATGCCTTGGTTACCTTGTTTAAAGCCATTCTAGTGTGGTATTGAAAGCCTGCATGAAGACTCAGCTCGATTTGCGCCAGTTCTCATTAATATTCAACGAGCTAAGCTGCTTGACTCTGATTGGCTAACAGCTAGTAGGTTTCGTCCATAACATGACAGCCATTATCAACTAATTTTAGATTCATGGCATGAACTTCGCTTAGCTAGCGAGTGCTAGCATTGTCCAAATGTGCATAAATAAAACCTGCTAGGCTAGCGAGTTCATTAAACCTGTATAAAATAGCACTTCCTTGAGTTGACAATTACGTTTTACTTATAGGCACTGGTCGTAGACTAGACTGCATAGGCCTACGAAAACTGTCACAGAGCTAAACGAATTTTGTGGGCAAGGTCTCAACTGGGCAAACTCATGAATAGTAATGAGCTAATCAATTCCACGTCAATTTGAAGAGCTTTTGCAATTGGCCTAATTTCTCTGCTTATTTCTTTTCAGTGGCTAGAGCGGACAGAGGAGTTAGCTATTTATTTTCACATTCACGACATAGCACAAACACATATGGACCTAACATGTTTAAAAAAATACAAGTAAAAACTGTTTTATGTGGCAGGGCACCTTTAAAGGAATTTTTGCACGGAACTCTGCCGGACTTTTGCACTTTCTTTTTGGGATAAGTTTTTGACTTCAGCACTTATAATGGTGTATTTTTGTTACGTTGTAGGCAAGATGTTTGGACTTAATTTCTGGCCCGAGTCTGAATATCTGCCACGACAGAGAGAGAGATTGATAGAGGGAGAGAGAAAGACTGATGACTCACTTCCATGTTTCACATTCAGTCAGTTTGTCGTATCATGTTCCGTTGTGAAAAAATACGGTAAGCACCAATCTCACCTGATTTGTCAATTCATCAACCGGTGAACTTCCTCCACCTAATGTTAGATATATCACTGGTGACAGATGTACTTCCTGAACCTAATGCTACAGATATGACTGGTGACAGATGATATGCGCTGTTACATTTGGATCAAAAGATGCTTGCGGTAGCAAATTCCTCTCTGAAATGGCCGCATCAGAAATTAATCACACACTCTGTCTGTCACAAACTGACAACTCACACATGGAGACATGGACTCAAACACTCAAACATGGAGGTGGTGTACGGGATTTGAGTGGTGATGGAGGTTACAGGAGGTGGAGTAAGGGGTTACAGGGGGTGGTGTAAGAGATTTGAGTGGTGTGGTGACGAAGATTACAACTCAAACACTCATAGATGGGATAGCAAGATAACATCTCTACCTACTAATCTCACGTGCATAAGAGAGAGAGATAGCAACCGCACTCATACAGTAGATGGGATAGTGAGCTCATATCTCTATCTACTGGTAACTTACCTGAAAGGCTTTGACGCCACCAGCACTCATAGATGGGGAAGCAAGATCTATTTCCATGATGTGTTTGAGCTGACACGAGCAAGGCTACAGTATCTTCAGTGGACATAAGCGTGGCTATTTCCATGATCCCTTTGGCCGGTCTTGCATAATATGCTTTTACAGTGCCCTTTCCGTGTAAAGATACCATTTTGGAAATTCAGCCCACTGCTATCACAGGGGAAAATGAGCTGCCTTGATGGTTGTGTCATACTCTGACATTTTTTTTAAGCAACTTTCAAAATGGCCACCCACCCACACGGATCAATGCTGTCCCATTACATAAGAGGTTAATCGAATCCCACGACAAGAGCTCAGACAAACAGGTCCAATGAAAGGAAAGCTCGCCGGCAGGGATACTCATGTTGGGCTTTTTAAAAATCTATCTATCACAGCGTCTCCCCATACCTTTGTTGACCATCATGACTGGGCCTTATTAAGTCAGTGGTGAGTCGTGCTCACAGGTCGGGGCGAGAGAGCGGGCGGGGGCGGGGGGCGAGAGAGCGGGCGGGGGGGCGGGGGTGTGGGGCGAGAGAGCGGGCGGGGGTGGGGGGCGGGGGTGGGGGGCGGGGGAGCAAACGAGAGAGCAGGGGCGCGGGAGCGGAGTGTCGATCTGCCCCAGGCCGTGATAAATGCACACTCAATTCAGTTTATTATGATGAATTGGAATTTAACAACGAGGTCAACACAACATGGAGCCGCGCGTGTGTGTGTGTGTGTGTGTGTGTGTGTGTGTGTGTGTGTGTGTGTGTGTGTATAAATGAGGGCTGCATTGACAAATAGAAATATTAAATAGAAGCTGTATAGTGTGTTTGTGGGAAGGTGGGAGAGACAGAGAGACAGAGAGAAAGAGAGAGAGAGAGAGAGAGAGAGAGAGAGAGAGAGAGAGAGATAGAGGAAGATGAGGAGGACAAGGAGGAGAGTGGGAAGAGGAGTGACGGAGAGAGACATAGCTAACAGGAAAAGAGTGAGAGAAGGGGATTGTGGGAAAGATGAACAAGGGGAGTGAGGGAGAGTCAGAGGGAGAGCACCATACTGCTGAACACACACACACACACACACACACACACTCACACACACCAGGAGAGTCAGAGGGAGAGCACCATACTGCTGATAGTGGAAGAGGCCAGTGGCAGTGAAGTGCACTGCTCTGTCATTTGCACCCTCTCTATCTTACTCTCTCTCACACACACACACACACACACAGAAGCAAGCTTGTAACTGAAGGGTTGCTCAGTGCATGGCAGTGGGTGGAGGAAGCGATGGAACAGCACTCCCTCTGCCCTCAACATCCACAGCCTAAGGCCTCTGACACACACACACGCACGCACGCACGCA
>NC_055977.1:4492849-4500349 GCF_018492685.1 Alosa sapidissima | reverse complement strand
CTCTAGACTGTGCACACTATGTTGTAAGGCCTCTGATATGCATGACCATAAACTTGAATGGTTCCTAATAAAAACACTGTTTTTCCATTGGCATGGTCTTACTGTATGGGCGTCTGCACGTATGCAGGGCTGTGATCAGGCTGTGTAACATCCCAGTGATGTATATAAGTATATAAGTATATATAGGATGTGGAATGCTCTCAGCATACTGTAAGATGCGACCAACTATGTGCATCCCTCTACAGGGAACCGGATGGTCAAGGGCATGTGGAGGGAGAACGTTCCTTGAAGGAGAGAACGTTCTCCAATAGAACACCTGCCCTCAAACAGAGAGCCATGCTGAGAGGAACAAACAACAACACAGACATGCTCTGTAAACATGCTGTTTATTGCCTTAGACTGTTATGAATGAATGTATTGCCTTGGACCGTTATGAACTTGAATTTCCCCTTGGGGATCAATTATCTATCTATATATCAAGTATCTATCTATCTATCTATCTATCTATCTAGCCCTCTCAGAGGCATCCTTATAGGTGTTGCATAGCAACTATGAATTTATATAGAGTTTACGTGATGTAATTGTTTGTAATTTGTTTGCGTGTTTGTTGTTTGGCATGCCCAATGCTCAACCCTCTGCACTTGTTGTACAAGCCCTCCGTAACACACACGCACACACACAAACACACACGCGAGAGAGAGAGAGAGAGAGAGAGAGAGAGAGAGAGAGAGAGAGAGAGAGAGAGAGAGAGAGAGAGAGAGAGAGAGGAGATGCTCTTACAATGCTGAGAGACTAAGGCAATTGAACGCTAAGTACTGAGTATGTTTCATAAATGCTCATTTAGCCCTGTGATGCAGCCTGTTAAGGTAAGAGGATGTCATGTTGCATCTGGATCCAAAGGCCCCGCTGGGGGCAGCGAAGACAGGAGTAACCCACTCACCAGCCCACCACTGGGGCTTCCCCAAGCTCAGCTCAGCCCCCGACATCCAGAGCTGCTCTGGATGAAATATTTAATCCTGCTCTCTCCTGCAATGCAAATGACATTTTTTAAATCTTATTTCATCTGTCCGGGGGAATTTGGGCATTGTATTAGCCTTGTACTTTATTCCATTTGTGAAGCGACAGACGAGTGGCCTTGTTGAAAGGACAAGGGAGATTCTTGAGATTGTAAGAATGGCGTTGGAGGAACAACAGAGGCAGGCAGGCAGGCAGGCAGACAGACACACACACACACACACACACACACACACACACACACACACACACAATGGCGTTGGAGGAGCAGAGTAATCCATCTGTTCACATGGACCCAGACAGCGTCAGCCTGTGGAGCTGATCTGGGGTTAGTAAGGGTCCTTTGAGCTTCTGATGTTAACTAACAAATATTTATTTTGATTTCCCAAAAGAGATTTGGAATCAAATGCTCAGTGCCTCCATGACCGTGTTGTCTGCTGGAATATATTCATAGCACTCATTTCTGCTTTAGTCCACCTTTGGTGCAAATACTTAAAAAAAAAACATTTATCTCAAATTAAAAAAACAAAACAAGATGTATTAATAATAAATGACTGTCACCTTGGGGAAGTTCTGTTACTGGAACTCTGATGAACTTTCTCTCTCTCTCTCTCTCTCTTTCTCTCTCTCTCTCTCTCTCTCTCTCTCTCTCTCTCTCTCTCTCTCTCTCTCTCTCCTGCCCATACAATAGCTGTCAGTCAGTGTGAGAGGTGGATGGCAGAGTTGGGACAGCTGGGTAATAATCTCATCCAAAGGCCCCTCTCTGGAGATTCTCTCTCCCCCTCTCCCTCTCCTCTCCTCTCCGCTGAGCAGAGCCAGGATGCCCTGGAGGGAGGTGCAGAGAGAGGGGGAGGTGGGAAGGGGAGGGAGGTGCACAGAGAGGGGGAGGTGGGAAGGGGAGGGAGGTGCACAGAGAGGGGGAGGTGGGAAGGGGAGGGAGGTGCACAGAGAGGGGGAGGTGGGAAGGGGAGGGAGGTGCACAGAGAGGGGGAGGTGGGAAGGTAGGTGGGGAGGCACGGATGGAGAGGAGGGAGGTGATTGGAGAGCGATATCTGATCCTGGGAGAACAGGAAGTGTTTGATTTAATAACTCCAGAGTTGGAGACAGGGCTGGGGCTGTATTCAACAGCCCAGGGCCATCAAGGGCTACAGAGATACGGCACGCCATCAAAGAGATTTTATCACACACACACACACACACACACATACCTCTTCATCTGGACACCCGATCATCTCTCCTTCTCTCTGGCACATGCACACACGCACACACACACACACACACACACACACACACACACACTCACTCACTCACTCACTCACTCACTCACACACTTTGTGTACAGGCTGCTGTGTCTTTACATGTACTGTACATGGACATATCATCAAGCTGATTATCTGGAGTTTTAATGGTGTGTGTTTCAAAGAACTTTGACGTTACATGAAAATCTTGACCCTGAGCTCATCAGTTGGTCTCCATTAGCAACCATGTGATGACCAAGCCTCATGCCCTGTGTTGGCCTCTCTGTTTCGCTATTTATTTCTCACTATATCTCCTTTTCTAGCCTCTCTCTCTCCTTCTCTGCCTCTCTCTCTCTTTCTCTCCTTCTCTGCCTCTCTCCCTCTATCTCTCCCTTTCTCCTTCTCTGCCTCTCTCTCTCTTTGCCACCTCTCTGTCTCTCTTTTTCTCTCCTTCTCTGCCTCTCTCTTTCTCTCCTTCTCTCCCTCTCTCTCTCTCTCTCTACTCACCCCCTCTCTCTGTCTCCATGGGCTCCCCTGACCTCTGAGCTGAAGCGTGCCCTTCCGTGGGGAGAGAGGAGCGGAGGCAGTGGCGGTCCTGCTGCGGTCAGAGATGTCATCATCTCCACACACACACAGACACACACACACACACACACACACACATCATAGCTGGGGAGAGGACGGGAAGCCATCAGGAAACAGAGATGGATGATGAGGGGATGCAGAGAGATGGAGGGATGGAGAGAGTGTGGAAGGAGAGATGGAAAGAGGGAGTGATGGAGGGATTGTGGAGAGAGAGAGATGGTGAGGGAGGGAGAGGAGTGTGTGTGTGGAATGAGAAGAAAGGATAGAACAAATGTTGAGAGGATGCAACAGAGAGATATGGTGATAAGGAGTGGAGGGAGGAGAGAGGGAAGATGCAACAGAGGAATGGAGAGAACACAAGGAGAGCAAGAGGGAGGAACGAGAAAGAGGCAGAAAAGGAGGAATTAAGAGAAGTATCAAAAGAGAGAGGGAGGGAAAGATAGAGGGATAGAGAGAGATGGATAGGAGAATGGATGTAACGAGGGATAATGAAAAGATGTGATGGCTGGCCATGGCTGGAGGCTACCTCAACCAAACTAATGTTGCATGCCCACCACCCGTCTGCTGCCCGATGCCCGATGCCTGCTGCCCGATGCCTGCCCGCTCGCCGGTCCAACTGGTCGGCTCCAGAGGGCCATGGGCCAGCTGGTGTTTGGGCGGCGCCTTTGAAGCATGGGCCATGCAGGGAGACACACCATTAACCTCATCAGGGCCTCGGACTGGACAGGGACACCGGGGGGGGACAGACAGGCAGGCAGGCAGGCAGACAGGCAGGCAGACAGAGAGGCAGACAGGCAGGCAGACAGATAGACAGGCAGACAGGCAGGCAGATAGACAGACAGGCAGGCAGGCAGACAGACAGACAGGCAGGCAGGGATAAGGCTGGGACTAGGGGGAGAGGAGAGATACAGAGCTGCACTCTGAAAACCTTAACCAGAATTAAGACATGGTGTTGCTCTGAACTGAGTAAAGAACTGAGTAAGTACACGCTTATTACACTTATTGCACGTTGTCATAACTCAGCTCATTCAAAGCAATAAAACGTGTCACACTGTAGTAGCACTTAAGAGAAAACTGTCTGGAGATTATAAATTGATACTTAAGAGAAAACTGTCTGGAGATTATAAGTTGATACTTAAGTGACAAGTTTTTTTTCCTAAGCTCCCCAAAAATATTTGTTGTGATTTCGGAAAAAAAGAAGCCTGATTTTGACTCCTCAAGTCTTGGAAACTTTTGGAATCATAAGGTGCTTATAATCTTTGCGCTTATAGCAAACTTGTGGACTAGGAACACAGAAGGAGGTAGGATTCGCCCTAGTTTATCGAGAGACAAATGTCAATGTGAATAGAAGAAACCTTTAATGAAAAGTTTAACATTTTAAACATTTTTGTTAGGTATTGCGATTGGGGACACAGTCCATCCTCACGTGCTTGGTGGAAGTAAGACATTGGTAGTGGGAAACAAACTATTTTCAAGCCACCCCTGGTGGTTGAGTAGAAAAGTGCAGGTTTGTCAATGAAAAGGTGTAGATGATTATGATAGATGTAACTATATTAACATTTACACACATTCACTGAGGGGTGTATTGTGCGTAACCTGCAATTAACCCTGTTATTAATACAACATGAATCTACTTCAGTTATGAGCATGGAATCACTGCAAAAATAATCAATCTCTCTCTCTCTCTCTCTCAGGAGTCAAGCTCAGGAGTCAGGCTTGTTTGGGGATGTTCTGTTTATTGAACATGAGAAACTCAATGAAAACAAACTAAATGATTCAAAAAGCTGAACAGATTTTGTAAAATTCCTGTATTTCTTCAGAGTCCAGATGCCAGGCTAACCTGTATGCTCACCAGTGTTGCCACAGTTACCTTGAAAAAGTAATCTGATTACTGATTACTCCTTTAAAAAGTAACTTAGTTACTTTATTAGCTACTTTCAGCAGCTGCCAACAACACCCCCACCGCCTCAACATAAAAACGATAACCGGTTTTGTCAATACTCACTATACTGGAAGTGCATTTTAACAGTAATGTCAACAATGTATAGCAGACATCCCAACCTAACTTACTATAGATATCCCTAACCTAACCTATAATGTCTAGTCAGTACGCCAAATAAGGAAGGCCTATTGATAGAAATTGTGATAGTAAAATATGTAGATTTTGGTAGTTTGGCCTTTTCGAGGCGTGAAGCTGCGTGAAGCTTTAGTACCACTTTCAGCCACTGTGCGTCGCTCTGCCACTGTACATCGCTCTGCCTGCCGCCCCTTCTGAAAAAGCAGGAGACTTGCGAGAGTAATCCCAGCCTACGAATTCAATAACAAAATAAATCATGCATAATTAATCATTACCTCGATTTAGGCTACTTGGGTATGTCTTAAGGCTTGACTACACGGTGGTAACGAAAATCGAAATCGAAATTTGCTGTCTACATTATTGTCAGTGTTGGGGGTAACGCAGCTACGCAAATCAAAACAGTGGTGTGATAATTGAGCCAGTAGAGATATAACTGTTCAGAATTAATCTGTAGCCTTGGGTAGGCTTCTGCAGAAAACAATGTTGTTGCCGATTTAATACTATCTGGCGACGTTTTTAACAGGCTACGCAATAGAGGCTTAGACAACTATGACCCACGTCTTGGTTTCGTAAATTAATTTGCCCTACTTTGACTGCAATGTAGTCAATTGACTGCTTGACATGTCATTTTTATTTTTCTGTACAATAAACAAATACATCTGCTTTATGCCGCAGAATTACATTCATATTTGGCTTCTGCAGACGCGCAAAAAAACACTGCCAGGCCATCCTTAAAAATATTTTCGTTTGCCGTAACCCGACTGACCCTGTCAATTTAGAACCGACCCAAATAATGATTTTGCAGGGTTCCATTGAATACAATAGAACGATGAGCAGAAAAAAAATGAGCCCAACCAACTTATGTGTTCCGTCAGTTGGTTCGACTGCACAATTATCACAATAGCACAAGTAGAATAGACAAGGGATGGGAAGGATGGCCGTAAGCTTTAATTTCCCCAGCACCTCTCAAGCCAATAGGCCTACACGGTTCCATGAATGATCAAAGCTATAATCTGTTTCAAATCTTAATGATTTTATGAGTTCTCCCTGCTTACTGAAAGTCGCTGTGTGAACCTGCGTGACGTGAATGCGAAATAGAATGCGAAATATTAAAATAATCGCATCGGACTTGGTGTGTACACTTTGAGTGCGAAAATTTCGCACACGAATTTTTCGCATTTTCGCACTGTTATTTCGTATCGTATCTGGTGTGTAGGCCTACGGGCCTTAAGAGTGAGTGAGTCTTCGTTGCTATGGATGACGTTATTACTCATGCACGAGCTTGACTGAAGTGACCACCTTGATTGGCTGATGATTGTAACGCGGGAATGATTCCAAACACCTCCCTTACGATGAGTGGCAGGTGACAGGTCTGAGAATGCTGCGCTATAAGCACAGAAGATGATGAATATGAATAAAAAGGCCTAAATGAATCAAGAGTAAGGCAAAACAAATAGCCTGTAGCCTAATGAAACATACGGATTGATGTAGTATCTTTGTAACATTATTAAATTAATCTGTTAGGCCTACTATGCCTATGCCTACGTTTGCAAAAAAGAACATTTTAATTTGATTCACAATAATGTTACATTTAATTTACATGTTGACAATGAGTAGCCTAGTTTTGGTTGTTGTTGGTGGCGTTATTGCATGTTAGTTATGCCTGCAATGCAAAATTGCTTCCTCATGATTGGAAGCTCTGCATAGGATTTCAAAACAGGAGAAATGCCACAAAACCGGTTTGTGAATAGGTCTGTGAGTTAGGAGTCCTCTTGACTTCTATTAAGCTGTCACAGCTGGTGGGATGGTGTGATTTGTTGGGGGCAGGGCTGATGGCCCCCCTGCCCCCCAGTCAATGTGAATCGGGTGGTCAGTTAATAGGCTATGCCGAATAGTTTTCAACATTTTGAATATTAGTGTCGGGTGAATTAGGAAATGTTCTCAAAGTAGCCTTATGGCTGAAAGCTGCTTGGGATCCCCACTGTCAAGCAATATAACCATACAAACGCGTGTACTCATTGTTTCAAAAGGAGTAAATTCGGCTTTGTCAGAACTGAGCTGTGGACGACACGGCACGGCATGCCCAATTGAAAATAAATTAACGCAACGCAACACAGACCCCGCTTCTCTCGCGTCAGTCACTGACATGAACGAAACACACAAGACATCAAACCCTGAAAGTTAATATTTTGTCACTATAACATCTGTCCTTTGTCAAATGTGTTATGTTCCAAGTAGCCTAGTGCGTAATTCTGCTTCATAAAGTTGAACAAATACATTTGCTTATTTCACAGAAAAATATAAATAGCCAGTTAGGGTCTACAGTGCAGAGTTGGTAAGCTATAGGGAGGGAAAGTGAAAACCAGCGCCCCAAGTGGTTGCGTTCCTATCGAAGAGCAGCTCCACTGTTAAGTCCCATAGACCTATTTTTAAAAAAATATTGTGAAGCCAAATCAGCGATCTTATCCACCAAAAATATTTTTCAGTGTCTATACAGTAATAATCTTCTAACTGTGAAAATGTCAGACCATATTTTGCCTTATTTAAAAAAATCGAAATTGCTCCTTTTGTTTCATAAACGAACTA
>NC_055977.1:4465349-4485349 GCF_018492685.1 Alosa sapidissima | reverse complement strand
ATACATACACAGACACACACACACACACAGACAACACACACATATACACACACGCACACGCAGATACACACACATACACAGACACACACACACACACATATACACAGACACACACACACACACACGCACACACAGACACACACACACACACACAGACACACACACACACGCACACACACACAAACAGACACAAACACACACACAGTCATGGAGACAAGAAGAGGATGATGATGGAGAATGCCCAGGTAATGGATATATAGTATTTGACTTGCATATAGAGTTCCACAGCTATAATAGGTGTCAGAGTAATAATTGTTGTGGTGTGTATTGATTACCCAAAGCCATCATCATTTTCATCTGAAATGATGCATCTGAGGTGATGACACCTGACATAACCCCCCCCCCCCCCACACACACACACACACACACACAACACACACACACACACTCACACACACACAGCACACCCTGATGCTTCAGGTCAATAAGCAATTTAAGACTATGGATTGGCCAAAGAGTTATGGAGAAGAATTTAGAGAAAGACAAATGATTGGCAGTCGTTAAATTACCGGAGTTCATCATGCATTAACCCTCCAGACAGACTGAGGAGAGGAGAGAAGAGAAGAGGAGACACCATCTGCCAGCCAGCGTAGGAAGAGATGATGGATATATCTCCACCTTGGCAGGTAATGGGAGCTGGCTTTTAAACAAAAATCAGAAGTAAAACTAATTCCATTAAAATAGGACATATGCTGAACACATTCTCATAGCAAATGGACATTTCTGTGAGTCATACTGAGCTGACACCTTTAGACTAAAACTGAAGATGGAAATATCTTCACCTTGGCAGATAATACAAGAAATCACTTAAACAAAAATCCACTTAGTGGAAATAAAACCATTTCGCACAATATAGGGGATTGAAGGTCCTCATTTTATTAATACATTAAAATCCCTTCAGTGCCTAAGAGACCACAGAGTTAAACAGCACAGTTGCCCTGATCTGAGAAGAGCTAACATCATGTCTCTGGGATGGATGTGAGCTGAGAAGAGCTAACATCATGCCTCTGGGATGGATGTGATCTGAGAAGAGCTAACATCATGTCTCTGGGATGGATGTGAGCTGAGAAGAGCTAACATCATGCCTCTGGGATGGATGTGAGCCGATAAGAGCTAACATCATGAAGAGCTAACATCATGTCTCTGGGATGAAGAGCTAACATCATGTCTCTGGGATGGATGTGATCTGACAAGAGCTAACATCATGAAGAGCTAACATCATGTCTCTGGGATGAAGAGCTAACATCATGTCTCTGGGATGAAGAGCTAACATCATGTCGAGCTAACATCATGTCTCTGGGATGAAGAGCTAACATCATGAAGAGCTAACATCATGTCTCTGGGATGAAGAGCTAACATCATGAAGAGCTAACATCATGTCTCTGGGATGGATGTGAGCTGAAAAAAGCTAACATCATGTCTCTGAGGCCGACGAAAAAGAAGCAAAAACCGAGAAAACAGTAAGGAAATTGCCAATACTGCATAGTTTACCTTTAATATATATGAAACGTATAACTGCTTAAAACAACTTAATATTATGTATTAACACAAAATTAATAATAGTATTAATATTGTGTTATTAATGTGGCACAAACAAACAAGGCTAGAGTTTATGGATTAGCCTTATATTTTACAAGAGCTGGAGAAAAGGTTTTATGTGCCTGGCTGGAGCGCCCGTGCCACATTTGCCAATGTGCCCAAGCACGGGAAACAGGGTTCGGGTCCGGCCTGGGTCATTTCCCGATCTCTCTCCCACTTCCTGTCACTCTCTACACTGTTCTGTCTAATTAAAAGCCCCAAATATATAGTATCTAATCTATCTATCTATCTATCTATAGAAAAAAAATCCAATGCCCTCAACCTCACATGAAGAGCCCACGAATGAATGAATGAATGAATCTGCTGTGTGTCTGAATGAACAGTGGTGTAATGAATGTACTACTTAGACATAAACAAATCAATGCAATGATTGATGGACACATGAATGAACAAACTGCAAAGTCGCTTCACCTTCACTCTGCTGCTGACCCCCATCTGTTGCCACGGCGACTTGCGCCACTATTTCTCCCCGAGGAGCTGGGCTCCTGTTTAAAACGGCTGTCCTGGGATATCGCCTGTTCAAAAACAGGAAGATCCATCTCCCGGACTGCCCCTGTAAAGGCCCCACTCTAATTACAATGATGAATGCCACCGCTTCAAATCACCCTGCTCACACATATACTCAATTTATGGTCACGTGCACTCGCACGCACACACACAGACACACACACACACAGACACACACTCACACACACACATATGCACACACACACACACACACACAGACACACACCAACCCAGTGCTCCAAATCACCCCATTCAAACACATACACAATTTATGGAGCCACTGACCCTAGCCACCTACACGCATGAAGGGGGACACGCCAGGATGGAAAATGAGGGTTACTGCATCTCTCTCCTTTTATCTCTCTCTCCTTTTCTCTCTTCCTCCTCATCATTCATTTATTCATTTATCTTTCTCTTTCCTCATGATTCTCTATATCTTTTTCTTGCTTTTCTTTACCTGTTTTCCCCTGTCTACTTATTTTCCACTCTCTCATTCTCTCTCTCTTTCTCTCCCCCTCTTTCATTCTCTTTGTCCAATGCTGGTTCACTTCACTGTGTGACCCAGGTGCGTGAACACATGCAAACATTCTCTCTCTCACTCTATCTCACGTACACACACACACACACACACACACACATACATATCATTTCACAGCGGTGCTGTGGGTATGCTGAGCTCAGCTCTTTCTATAGCTTTCTATAGAGAAGAAAGAAACAAAGGGGGGTGGGGGGGAAAGGCAAAAGAATGAGAGAATTACAGAGAAGAGAAAGAGAATGAAATAAAGAGAAAATAAGAGAGGAGGAGAGAGGCTCACATACAGTACAGTGCAGTACAGTGCAGTGCAGGAAATATGAAAGCGGAGCTCGAAAAAAGAAAGAGCGGCAGCCAGACGTTCTCAGTAAGGCGCGCCAAAACCACGGCCGTACCCAAGTACGCACAATCAGGCTACTCGAGAGAGAATTGCCCCTGTGTGTGTGTGTGTGTTCACACCAAATAGGCCTAGGCTACCATAACTTCCCAACTCTGCACAGTATTCCATTAACTGCATGACAGTAGGCTATTTACAATTTTCTGTAAAGTAAGTTTGTAAACACGTTATCAAAATCAACTTAATGCAGAACTATGCACGCGCGCACCTTTTGTTTGAGCAGGAGAGCCTACATACGCATGCTACAAAAGTTGTCGGTTAGCTTGATGTTTTCAATTACTATCTATGCTGGTTATCAGCACACAATGTTATAAGCTAATTCATTAACTCGAGACTCATCATGGATATAACACGTTTTTTAAACAACGAAAACAGAAAGGATGGAGACAGCCAATCGAGAGGAGTTATTTCAAATGGGCAAGCCACAAGCACAAGGTAGGCAAGATTATTGTGCTTGTCAAAATGGCTAGCATTAAAGCCATACGTGAACGTAGCCTTCGCTAGAACAAAACTAAAGGTAACTTTAGCCTTTATAGGGCTATACAAAGTTGTCCAGATAAATAGGTCGTTGTTAGGCGTTGTGGTAACACTTTATAATAACTACACACAATTCATCATTTATTAAGCCTTTGTTACTTATTAGTTAATGGTTTGTTCATCATTAGTAATTTCTTGTTCATACATAATTCATCATCAGTAAAGCATTTGTTCACACAATTATACATGGTTTGTTCATAGTAAATAAGCCTATCCAAAAAATATGTTTGTAAGTACATGATTTATACTTAATAAGTAATGAAACAACCACTTATAATGAAATCATTTTCTTATTATAAACCAGTTGCAAACTATTACAAAATGCTTTGTTCATCATTTGTAAAGCATTGTTCCTATGTTAATTCTCATAAATAAAGTATTTGTAGACACAGTTATTTTTCTTCTTAAGTTTACTTTATTAGTGGGTTTGATCCAGCAAGCCCACTATTGTTCTTCTTAAGTTTACTTTATTTATTATTCCGTTTCACCCACTTTTTGGACGAACTACTGCTCCTAGACCGTTTGAGCTATCGACGCAGTTCGAACTCCAAAAACCCGAACCGGTGTAACTTGCTTGTTACTTTCGTGTTGCTGGCCCTTGTCGTTTTCGCGGTATTCCCGTTTTTCGGCGTTTTTGGGCCCCATTGAAAGGAATGGCGGAATGTTCAGGATTCTAATTCCGATTGTGACATCACAGCTCTAATTGTTTAAGCTTGCACCTGGCAGAGTTCTAAGCCATCTGGCACTGTCTAATGGGCTGGGCTGGGCTGTCTGTGTATATGAAGGTGTGTGCATGTAACTTTTGACCCGTATGTCCGATTTTCATAAATGAGGTATCGTTGGAATCCTTGGATGAGGCCGAGTTCCATGCCCCTGATCAAACCCACTCTTGCAGTTCCTCGGAACCGCAATTCTAGTTAAACATCTGTAAACTATTATTAAATGCTGTATTCGTTTGTAAAGCATTATTCCTACATTAATTCTCATCTGTAAATCATGTTTACACACAGTTAAAATGGTTTGTTCATAGTAAACACGCATATCTATATTATATTTTTGAATTGACTGTTGTAATACCACTGGGCAGAGGTAGTGTAGTGGATAGGGAGCCAGGTTAACCCTTTAGCCGCCAGGGTTTAAAAAATATAAATTGGATTTTTACATAAAAATTTCAAAAGGCCATGGCTTGCAAGTGGTCAGAGATAAAGTCCTACTGTAAATGTGAAAATCATTGAGTATGACCAGAAGTTTATGAAGGGGGTAAATTTACTCATCTAATTTGCATATTATGACGTCACTGGATGGCAACCACCGTGAATTATGCACATTTCAGTAAATACTAGATGTTGAACATATTTGAGCAGTTTTACTTTCTTTTTTTGTGATTTCACCGACATAACAAATGAACAGGAACACAGTCACATGTAAACCAACAATAGTAAACTATTACTATAATCACAAACCCTATGCTACTATACAATAAAGTAGCCTGGTCAAATCAGTTCCATATCGCGGGTGACTTTGAAGTTCTTCAGAGCCCTATTTTTACAACCCCTGCTGTCTATACCACGTCCATTACGGACACTATCATCACTATTGTCACTGGCACCTCCAGCTATGTTGGGCAGAGAGTCGAAATAAGCATGGTATGCTTAGTGAACACTGTCGTAAAAGACGCACCTCCATTCACAGACGCTCCGTGACTATCAGTCAATAGACGATCGATCATATTCTCCAAAAGGCAGATATTGTCCTTCAGAATCAGAATAGGTGAATAACAGACCCAAGACTTCATCACACGTGAATTTTTGGTGTATTTCTGCTTCAATTTGTGCAAAACTAAGGCCCGCATCGCTTCCGCGTTATGGAGGAAATGCACGTCTTCTTCGTGTGTTTCTCGCGTGTTTTCGCAAGCTTCCTGAAAACTTTGAAAAAAAAGGTTGAGCTTGAATCAAAGCTCTGGGTGTCTGCCAACTAGTGGTCAAGAGTACAAATGAGATTTTACACTGTACTCGCATCTATCGTCTGTTTTATTCAGTAATGACTGACGCTTGTCGCAATATTGCGACATGGGCGGTTAGAGGGTTAACATGCAGTAACCCATAAAATTGGGGGTTCAAACCCCAGCGTCCACCAATGTGGCCTTGCCTTTTAATTTCATTGACATGTGTAAGTCGCTTTGGGTGAAAGTGTCGGCTAAATTAATAAATGCAAGTATAAACTTTATAACTCATTTGTAAATGTGTTGCAAGGCATAAAACGTCCTCACTTTAGATGAGCTCACAAATTATCATTAACTAACCATTTGTAACTCCTGAGTTAATTATTCGGCTCCAACACCCCCCTTGTTTGTATTTGATGTGGCTGGGCTGTGTGTGTGCGCGCTAGACTGCGTGTTTGTCACAACCCGGTCCAGAAGCCTCGTTTCCTAGCCTGTGACTTGAGATGCTGCTCCGGTCCAGAAGCCTCGTTTCCTAGCCTGTGACTTGAGATGCCTTTGCTGCTCCGGTCCGGGTTTTCCTTCTGCCTTGGCTTTTGGTTGACTGACAAGGGAGGCGTCCAATCACCTGTGTTTGCTCTGCTACACCTGCTGCCACTCTCCTCGTCAGCCATGGCTTTTAAGCCATGCCATGTGGAACACTCTTTGCCAGATCGTCACGTCTTTCAGTGTGGATTCTTGCGTTGTCTCATGTTCTTGCTGGATTTACTGTTTTTGACCAAGGATTGTTTTTGGACTTTGTGATTTTGCCTGAACCTTTTTGGAAACCTTTGCTTGGACTTTGCTTGCTCTTTGTTACCGACCTCTGCCTGTTCTGACACGTGAGTCTTGCCTAGCCCCTTTGCTTAACTGCCTGCGGCCTACCTGTGTACTGAACTCTGCCTGTTTTTGCCACTCTGGAGATCTGCTTGAGCCCTGCCTGTACTGCTGCCTGTGTTTTGTCTGCCTACCTGTGTACCGAACTCTGCCTGTTTTTGCCACTCTGGAGATCTGCTTGAGCCCTGCCTGTACTGCTGCCTGTGTTTTTTTTTGCCTGCTAAGTTGACTCTGCCTACCAAGTCGTTTTGCCTGGCTGCCTATTTTTGTGTTCTTCAACATTTAAAACCTAATTAACCTTTTTAAATCAGCTTCTGAGTCTGCTTTTGGTTCCACAGTCCCTTACCTGGCCTCACCGGCCCTGACAGTGTTTCAATGTGTTTGAGGTCGTGGCTGGCTAGGGCTGTGTGTTAACAATGTATCATGATGTGGCTGTGTGCATGCGCGCCAAACTCTAGGCTACAATGTTTCATGAGTTCAGAGTTCGGGAGTTGCACATTTTAGGCTGACCTGGGTACCACTGGCAGTTTTTTTTTTCCAAGCCTTAGTTTAAGTAATTCATTGATGGTAATATAATATTTCATGAATTTTTTTTTTTTTTTTTTTTTTTTTTTTTTTGTACATTGCCCCATGTTTGTAGGCTAGGCCTACTTGTTTTTGCATGTTGGTACAATTGTATGTTGGTTAACAGTTCCACAATATAAATGCAAGTCAGCTCAATCCAACGAAAATAAATAAAAATACCTACGTCTGCTCCAAGTTGTTGATAGTATGAGCTAACTTGTCATCTCACTGTTTAGTTCATATAGTTCGACTAGATTTTATTATACATCGTTAAAAAGGTAATGTAGTTAGTATGTAATAACATTTATAGGCTAGCGTATGAAACCAGTGTTATGCTGCAGTTTGTGCCCAATGAACTAACGTAGCAGCTGTAACTGTAACGTCCGCTAACTGCAGCAGACCAACAGTTAACTATCTATCTATTCTGGTCTTGTCAAAACAATTAATTTATTGCACCATGTAACTTTTGCAAACACAGCCTAGGATGTATCATTCTAAATGCAACCCCTTCTTAACGGGTGTGTGCACAGGCACTATTACAATACATAAACAATTAATTAAATGGCGCAAACAGGATCCTGAAGGTCTCAGCGGTGGAATGGTGAGCTGGCTGAGATTCCTGAATACCAGTAGGCTAACAATTACAGACAATAAATTCAATTGAACAGCGCTGTGCCTCCACTGTAAAAATACTACACTTACCGTATAGCTCGTGTATAGTGTATTGCTACAGAATTTAAATAATCAATGTGAAAATAATAAGACTAGTGGTGAAGGTAGTTAAATGAATTGCCAATACACCCAAAGTATAATGAAATATAATAATCAAATATTTATTTAATAATAATTAGCCATGTAATAAAAGTGACAACCCAATAGCTGAGAAATGTCAGCGAGCGAACAATTCACTCAAGGGGAACCGAACGTTAACGTTCAGACAGTAAGGCTAAATACACTGTTAGCTTAAGCTAAACAGTTCCCAGTGTGAAAGACAGACAACAATACAATATACATATCATTCAATCACAACAATATACAAATCACAAAATAGTATCATATATCATATGATGCAATAACCCAACCCAAGCGCTGGCCGTTGGAGCTCGTTGGTGCACTGAAGCGAAGTCAGCTCTATGAGCTGAAGGCAGGGTAGCGACCGCTACAATGCCCATCCGACTCGCCGGTCGCTCGTGGCGAAGACAGAGTGTGTGTGTGTGTGTGTGTCAGTGTAAGTGTACTCACGAACGAACAGTTTCACTCCACTCAGCCAAACCGACGACCGTTGTCCAGGCGCAGACGGGAGGCAAGCAGCTGCCTTGAGCTAGCCAACGTAGCAGCGACACCAGCAGTAGCAGGGCGGTTGGTCCTCCGGTGGGCTCAGCACCGGCGGAGAAGCAGTCGTCCTCGGGGAGGTGTAGCTCTGGTGGGCCCAGCACCGGAGGTAACAGTCGTCCTTCAGAGGGTCGGGTAGCTCCGGTGGGTCCAGCACCGGAGGTATAAACGAGTTCGTCTCTGAAGGAAAACTGCAACAAGAGCTAGAGTAGCTAGTAGCTAACGACCTGTAGCACTAGCAAAACAGTAAGCTCAAGTTGAACAACAACCCGACGAGAGACACGAAGTCAGTCCACTCCAAACCGATCACAATGAACGTGACCCACTTGCACATTTCACCGTTCGTGGGACGGGGTACATAAAAGCACCGCTAAGTCGCCACCGAACAGCACCGACAGGCGGAGCAGGAGAAACAGTGACCTCTCTTCACTCCGGGCAGACTGGAACTCCTGAGCCTTCTCCTCTCTGAGGAGATGGAACCTTCACATTACCCGCGATTTCGCGGGCATAAACAAATAACAAATAATCATTGGCGGAGTATACATTTCAAATAAAAGCAAAACAGACAAAGACATTTGATTGGTTCACACACAGAATGTAGTAAATCACAGTAGTAAGTAAGTTACAAAGCATTCTGGTACATGGAGTAAATACAGTACAGGTTATTAAATTGTCAGCTTTTACAGGTGCTTACATAAATATGGCGAAACCATATTTCTTGTTTTTAAAGAGCGGACATCTCTGTAACTCTTAGAAACAAGGACCAACGTGTTGTGTTATCATTGCAGCATTTCGTAAATGGGAGACCAACTCCGGATTATCCAAATCCCATCGGCATAGCGACACCAGGCCAAACCAGAGACCTTGGAGGCTGCAGAAAGCCCCCAGCTAAACGGTAAGTATGTTAAAAAATACATAGAACTATGGCATTAAGAACATGTTATTTTGTTGTTATTTTTGCACAGATGGAAAAGTGATGGTCAGTCCTCCATCTCCCTCACTACTGATGAAGAGAACAATGCTAGTGACAAAGGTAAGTGATATTTATTGTTTGATATTTATTGCCCTCTAGTTGAGGCAGTAATTGAGAGTCAAGCTTGTTCTTCATTTGCTCCCATTTGGCCTCATCAAAGCATATCCGCTCCAGGTGGTAGTTTTGTACACACAGTACAAAGAAGTCACACCACTTCAAACCACTAATGCCAAGCTGGCCCATCACTTGGTAATAGTAGCAGTGGGACTCTTTTAGTTTGTACCTTCTATCTTCCAGCTTCGCAAGATAAGTTGAGGTTTCAAAGCTGTCCTTAGTAGGGCATTTTATCTCAAGAAGTCCATATTCTGGGCTGTTGCTCTGTCCTCCCTCTATTACTTTATAGTCTGGTGAAGCACCAAGGTGTGGGGCATGGGGATTTACAACAAACCCACAGGGTAACACAATATTGTTACTTAGTTTTGTGTATTCTGTTGCTGCTACACTCTCTAATGCCAAGCCCCTTCTCATAGCCTTGGTCTGCACTGCTGATTTGTGCTTAAGGTTTGTTGCAAGTTTTTCATAATCTGCTCTCCTAGAGCAGATTCTTTTAAAATCACTTACTGTAAGACGCTGTGATCTAGCATCAAACCACAGAGTTGTTCTACTTTGAGGTTTGGTGTTGTATTCTAATAATTTACAAGCTGATAATTGCGTTGTCAATTTGTTGTAGCGTTGCATGGCAATTTGACTCATTACTGTGGTGAAATGAGAGGGTTGGGGTGGTAAAGGGAAATCAGGAAATTCAGGTTGTTGGCCGAAGATTCTCCATCAGTAGGTATTTCTGTGTTGGTAACAAGGGGAAGCTGTGAAAAAGAAAAGGGGTAAATATAATGAAATGGAATGAGTTGATGTATAACTATTTGTCTTTCCAGAAAATCTTCAGAGTCCAGAGTCTGAACACCAGGATACCCTGGAACAACAAGCACAACTGGAGACAGTGAAGAAGTTAGAGGAAGAGAATGAAGAGTTAAGGGAGAAATTGGTTTTAAAAGAGAAGGAGATTTTAAGGTTGACAGTACACGTACACACACTCCGAAACAAGATGGTAACACCTGAACTGCTACAAGACAATCATAGTCCTAAAATGTTCCAATACAGCACTGGTTTTACATATGACCGCTTTAATCAGTTGTGCGCCCTATTTGGCATTCCAAAAGATCCTTTGTGCAGTCTACTGAAATCTCCCATAGTATACATCAGAAAAGACAGAAGCACTGATGAGATGCCCATACGCAGCCAGCTGCTTTTTGTTTTAATGAAACTGCGCAATAATGCAGATCTGCAAAACCTTTCCTTGTCCTTCAACCTTAGTGTACAAAGTGCTAGTAATATTTTCAATTTGTGGATCCATTACATGTACAACATACTAAGTGAATTGCCCATTTGGCCCCATAGAAACATTATTGCACAGAACATGCCCACTAATTATAAGGAAGACTATCCAACAACATTTGCTCTTAGACTGCACTGAATTAAAAATTGAACGCCCGACTTCTCTTGTTTACAAAGCCAAAGTTATTCAAATTACAAAAGCACAAACACTTTAAAATCACTTATAGCGTGTGACCCCCGTGGCGCTGTGATGTTTACATCAACACTTTACACAGGCTCCGTGTCGGACAAGGAAATAGTTAAACAGTGTGGAATCATTCCACAGCTGGAAAGATTAATTGAGAAAGGGTACTTGCATAAGGGTGATGGTGTAATGGCAGACAAAGGATTTCTTATGGAGGATGAACTCAATTCAATAGGCATTCAGTTAAACATGCCACCCTTTGCAAAGTCCAAAATGCAGATGCCAGCTGGTGATGTTGTTGAAACAAAGCGTACAGTATAGCAAAGCATAGGGTGCATGTAGAGAGGGCTATTGCCAAAATAAAAAAGTTTAAAATAGTGTCACACAAAATTCCAAACACAAGACTGGGAAATACTAATCAGATTTGGTATGTGGTGAGTGTACTGTCCAATTTCCAGCCTCATATTTTGAGAAAGTAACAACTGTGAGTGTGATGTGTTGGTTGGCAATGTGATAAATAAGACTATGCTTATAGTATGTATATATTCTCAATATAAGACCACATAATAAAACAAAAATTATAAACCTGTATACTGCATCTTTTTTTGTTATTTCTCTCACCTGGTGGCTTAGACCACATCCCAAGGCATATTTCTGGCCTTTCACTTCTGGCTGAGGTGCATCTTTATCTACAAGGTAGCTGATGGGTGCATCTGTAATTTCCCTCGGCAGTCGAATATTCTGGCCCTAGCATTTTCCTAAAAAAAGTTCACATGTACATTAACACATTGTTTGTAACTACAAGTTTTTGACAATGTGCTGAAGAGAGAAACATCTTACTACTTGTGTGTGTAGGTATTGACAATCGGTTTCCTTTTTCTTTGAATTTTGGCCTTGGCAACCACTAAATTTACTACAGGTGTGGCTGCTATTTTGCCCCCTCTTGGTTGCTGCAGGTCAGGGAGTCATCCAGGGAAGACTGATCTTTAGGGCCGTTTTGCATCTGCTCTCTTGATGTCAGCATATTGAGATGCTGTAACACATGTTGTAGTTCCTACTTAAACCTAAAAATGATAAGAGAATCAATAATGACAACAAGCACTACAGCAAAGTTGCACAAGCATGTTACAAGGGCTAAGGCCTCATAGGAATGCAATTGAATTTTAACTGGGTTGATGAGGGTAGTAATATTGCTAGTGAAATTATAACATCAAATCATATTTGAAAAGGTTGTGGATTAGATAGCACAGTGTGTCTGCCTTAGCTGCAACAGAATATAAGACAGTATTAACTTAGCATGCATTACTTGTCCATGTCAATAGCTTTCTTATTATTAAGGTTATATAACATTTACATGTGAGGCAGACATCACACAACATACAATTCTGATAGCAAAACGTTTTAACTTATTGTATTAAGACGTAGTCGTTAGTTAGGCTACACTAGCCCATTGTATTTACAGTAGATAGTTAATAAAAACCGCAGAAGGCAAAAGTAAGGTAGACTGATAACGTTAATGTTAAATACTTTTATGAAGCAAACACCGCTTACATTTACCTCAGCTCACGTTAAGGTAACGTAACGTTAACTTTAAGATAATCAAGCCCAAGATAGCGCCAGCTTCACACATTTAACGTACACGACCGATTTAACGTACATGCCGAATTATTCTTTAAAGTTGATAGTAAAATAAAACGTACACCAAAACAAAAACAGACATAACGAGAGCCTACCGACGAACATTTACCTGAATTAATTTCTTCTCCTGATAATACAATAGCAAATACAACTTACTAGCCCGGTTGAAACCAGACCCTCACAACTTACCTCAACTCAACTGATATACATAACGTATTTTCGAAACACCCAACATTTAAATTCAACATTTCTCCTAATATACTTACATTTATAAACATCGGCAGAAGTAGCTGCCATGACCTCCATCGTGTCAGCCATTTTGTCCGATTTGATTTTCCTGGCGGCTCGTCTTCTTCTACGGTTATCGGGCTCCCGCTGAATTGTGGGATAGCGTAGTGACCATCCGTTGTATACTGTGGAGGTAGAAGGCCATCCGGGTACTTTTCGCCTACTAGTTGATGCCTACTAAGAATTCGGACGTACTACTACTGTGACATACTGCGTCTCGCCTACTGTACAGTACGCTAGTATGGGTATTCGGATGCACCCCATATGTTATCTTCATGCAGAGGAAGTAGATTGGGAACCAAATAGAATGTTAAAGCATTGTTTTTGTTTTTATTGAAAGGGAATGCATCTCTAGAGGTTTAGAATGTAGAATGCATCTGTACAGGTTTAGAATGGGTGCTCAGCAGGAGGGGCAGGCAACGGAAGACAGCGTTCAAGGTGGGGAGATGGGGGGAGCAACCTATTGTGCAGTTTCAAATTTGAGGAGGCCAAATCGCTGTCACACAGCACAGGTCAAGCTGCTCAAGTGCAACATGGAGAATAAATCAACACTAAGACAGCAGAAGTTGAGCAACATGAGGAAACACAAAGTGTGTGTGTGTGTGTGTGTGTGTGTGTGTGTTAAAATAGGCCAATGCTGACATTCCTACGCCCACCTCCATTGTTACATAGTAACATAGAGACACTTGCCTCACTCTAGGCCTTTGGTTCTTGGCACACACACACACAGACACACCTGCTATTAGAGTTCAATGAGCATCACCTCTGTGTTCTGCTACCCTCTATTTATCTGTTCTGTTCACCTTTGTTCTCGTTCTGCTGTCTGTGCTCCTGTGGGCTCCTCTGTCTCTGTCTGTCAGTCCAGCTGTCTGAGGGGATGTATCCAAATCACCAACCTGTCTGCTTCCAGCCGCGTGTCCCCTGCATTAGAGACTGCTTTTGGCTGGCCTGGGGAGAACAGCTTTGTGTGTGTGTGTCCCACATGTTGTTACCGGTGAGGAGCGGATGCCAAACACACTCGGCTGTGCTTTAAATAAATCGCCACAGGATCTAATGAGGGCGGCTGTTGGAATGCCTGATGGCCCGCGCTGGAGAAACGATGGACAAATTCACTCAGGATGACAAACGAGGTATTTATTTATTTATGTATTTATTCGTTCATTAATTAATTAATTTATTTCCTGAAGATGTTTTTGCTTTGTTATATGAATGCCCAGGGCAGGAAAGACAGTGGAATGTTCCATCACATTGATCTAATCTAAATTATTTGCATTCTATTTCCACACAGTATCTGTGGCCATAAAGCACAACATTAGAGGAGCCAATAGAAATACACCAGAGATAAAGACAGAACAACAATCAGATGAAATCAGTGTGGGGGAGCTTTTTGCAGAATACTCATATGAAGAGCTATTACATCACTCATAGTGGTATCAGAACCCCTGACTATGAGTCCCAAAGAGCAGATCCAAAGATTCTATAGTTACAGTTTTTTTCAGTCGCTTTGGTGCTTTTCTCAGATCAGAATGAAAATTCTAATAACTATTAGTTTAACCTCCACAACATTTAGTAATTTGTGCACATCATAGTAGCAATTTCTCCTTCCTCTGAACAAATTGCAAAAGCTTTTGAACATGTATCAGTTGCTTTGTCATGTCAGTCAAAATTAACTATACTTATGGATGCTGAATAGTCGTTCCCAATAAAACTAATAGTCTTCATTTCATTGCTTGAGTCATTACATACAAAATTGGTGAACTAGTTATCAAATTATGTCACAATGCTGTAGAATTGCAAAAAGCATATACAGTAAAACTGTGAAACATGCATATTCAGTGTCTTGTACTCACTTACTCCCCTAACTACATCAATTTGTAACATTACTGTAATGTACTTTCAAATGGCTTTACAAGTACTGTATAGTGCTGTCTTGAGCATTTTCAGGTAGTCACCGAGTACTGACCTTTTTTTGCATGGGAAAACACTGAGAGCATAAACTGTCGTAATGAAAACATGACAAAGCCATTTGACTATCTTGTTCATAAACGATGGTGTCAAGACTTCTCATTTTGATGACACTGGCAGTTTCATTGACATAAATACTTGCTTTTGAGGAATGGACTATCCATTTTGAGCAAGTTGTGTGCTTTTGCAGGATAGATAGATAGATAGATAGATCCCCATGGGGAAATTCAAGGGTCTCAGTAGCATACAGACATCACACACAACATGCACTTACAGCAGAAATGGTAAACATAAGTATAAACATATAACTAAACTCCACTGTACAATAAAGACAGTAAAAGACAGTAAAAAGTGCTTGAGGGTGATCAAGCATAAGACGCTTGTAGTGACAGGGCCGGGACTGGTGAGGTGCTAAAGGGAGTGAGTGTCATGTTGAAGATGCAAACAGTAGTCCAACCATAGTCCTTTAGTTACTGTATGTGTGCATGGCAAGGTGCTCAAGAGAGTGAGTGTCATGGTGAAGGTGCAAAAAGTAGTCCAACATTAGAGTTTGCGGACTGCCAACTGTAATAGCACAGAAACGAGTCAAGAAGAACCTGGAGCTTCAAAGACCTCACTTCGGAACCAGTTGGTCGTGGATGACAACTGCCGCAAAAGATCCTCGCTATTCTCCTGCCCACACCCTGCATTCGTGACACCCTGCTTAATCTCTGAGGTACCACATTTTATTTAGCCACTCGTGGTGAAGCAGCCATTTTGTGTTTGTAGGCTACCACGCACCCGAGTGACTATCAGGCCTGCAGCGATGAACATTTAAGTTTGGTTTATGCATATAAAGAAGATGTCAGCTTAGGTTTTATATGGGCCCTAGTATAGCATATTTGAGTTGAAAGATACAAATTGCATGTGAATGTGATTATTTGATTCGAAAAGTTTACATTTGAGAAAGGTGAAACTGAACTTTAGGTTAGGACCAACTAAGGACTTGAAACAACATACGTTCAGCAACTTTGTGGTAGTCTACTAGTTCTAGCAAAAAATATGTTAGGTTGAGGCAGCCGTGGCCTACTGGTTAGCGCTTCAGACTTGTAACCGGAGGGTTGCCGGTTCGAACCCTGACCAGTAGGAAGTGGCTGAAGTGCCCTTGAGCAAGGCACCTAACCCTTCACTGCTCCCCGAGTGCCGCTGTTGTAGCAGGCAGCTCACTGCGCCGGGATTAGTATGTGCTTCATGTAACCCAGGTTAAAATAGTCATAAACAGATTCTTGAATAAATAACAGTAAAAATACTTTTGAATAAATATTCTGATATTAGAAATAAAAGTTCATGATTTAGTGTAATAAATAGGATTAAAAATATTTTGTTTCAATATTGATTCTTACAAGAAGTTTTGTCACTTAAACTAGTCAGCCAATCAGAATAGCTGGTTGCAACTTCCTGTGGGAGAGAACGCTAGTCAGAGAAGGACGCAAGCTGAACGAAAAGCTAGTTAAACGAACCAGTGAGCAAAACAACAGCAAGACGCGTGAAAACCTTTATTTTCTTTGATTTGAAAGTGTGTTATGTTATATTCTGTCTGCAAGGGTAGACTGTGGTTTATTCAGACATTTTATAGTACAGTAAAACCGTGTGTTTGGATTGTTTGGAGCCACGCACCGCTGACGAGCCGCCCACATTAGGAAGAGCCATCGGATCATCATCACGTTGCATCCACAAAATTAATTTACAATCCAGAGGAGAACAACAACTCTTTCATCGGATCTGCGGTAGGACTTTGTAAAACCTTCGGTATTGTCGCTGCAAGAGGATTCTTTTGGACTTTGATTTGCGGTAAGCGTGGACTCGTTAAAAACGAAACTTAACTCATCTCTTGCCACGTTTCTCACGTGGATCTCGCTGGACTGCTCGACTGGTCGCTAGCAAGGTTGAATTCATTGACTGTTTTACACTGTCCATAATTGAACTGCATTGTTTACTGAAAGAACTGATTAGCGTTTAGCTTGATACTTGATACTACACATGCATAGCCTTAATGTTATGCTGAACAGTGAATGTTTTGTTGATATTTGATGGTATTATTCCTTTTGCATGTCAGTGCTAAACTGTTTTGATTTTGTTCTGAACCCGCTAAACCTAGCAGCTCACTGGTTTAGATATAAACAATAGGAGATTAATACCTGGTTCTAAAATAGGCCTATAGATTAAAAGCATTTGTTGCCATTGATAACCAGCAGTGATATTACTGAATACAGCACTTAATCAAAGTCAAAGTCAAAGTCAGCTTTATTGTCAATTTCTTCACATGTTCCAGACATACAAAGAGATCGAAATTACGTTTCTCACTATCCCACGGTGAAGACAAGACATATTTTACCAATTTAGGTCCACAGACAAACATAACATTCAAGTAAACAAAAAAGTAAGTAAATAAGTAAATAAGAGGGCACATATAATAATGAAAAAATAAGAGCAGCAAAATGTGGTTGAAATTGTGCATAGACAGTCAATAAAAATACTAGTGCAAATTCAGGCCAATAAAAGGCTTGGGTAGTTCTGTTTGACCTAAGTAAGAAGAAAGTGGCATAGTGGTGCAAGTTATGTAATGCTATTCATAATTAGATATTACTGAATTTGTAATTCCATTGAATCAAAGTACGTACTCAATTTGGATTTAGATAAAATAAGACTTTACTGTGTGAAGTTAGCTTACTCTAAAGTCATTGCTACAATGTGTGATTACATCTTATAAACCAAAATAAGAATTTATGTTAATTGCATTAAAATAGAATTTAAAAGAAACTGAGTTAACTCTAAATAGAAACCAAATAGCAATTTAAAAGTAACTTTAAAGGAATTATCCGGAGTAAAATCCACTTTAGATCGATTTACGGATGATTGGGAGTACATACGTTAAGTTGACATCCAAATCATGTCATTCGGATGTGTTTTGAGAAAGTTCGATGTTACCGTTTTTAGTCAAAGCTCGTTAGCGTGGAAGTGAGAAGGGCATATTATTTTGCCGCTACAAAGCGCTATTTTTATACCTCTTCTACAGTTCCAAACAACATTGCACTTACGTGGTAGTGAGTAGAGGGTCCCTAAAGCCAAACCGAAGTATCCCGAGGTCTTTATGTGGTCGGATAGAGAGTCCAGAATGAATTTCATCAAGCCAGTACCTTTCCGGAAATGTTGCCATCTTTAGGGGAAAGTCCGTAGGAGTCGATTGCCAAGTGTGCTCTGGAAATTCACAATTTCGTCGCCGTTTAAAAAAAAAAAAAAAAAACATAGTCCAGTCCATACAACTTCATTTCAATTTCAAAAGAAATACTGGACTAGGTTTTTTTTTTTTTTTTTTTTTTTTACGGCGGCAGCAAAGATGGCAACATTTCCGGAAAGGTACTGGCTTGATGAAATTCATTCTGGACTCTCTATCCAACCACATAAAGACCTCGGGATACTTCGGTTTGGCTTTAGGGACCCTCTACTCACTACCACGTAAGTGCAATGTTGTTTGGAACTGTAGAAGAGGTATAAAAATAGCGTTTTGTAGCAGCGAAATAATATGCCCTTCTCACTTCCACGCTAAAGAGCTTTGACTAAAAACGGTAACATCGAACTTTCTCAAAACTCATCCGAATGACATGATTTGGATGTCAACTCAACGTATGTACTCCCAATCATCCGTAAATCGATCTAAAGTGCATTTTACTCCGGATAATTCCTTTAAATCTAACTGCTAACTATACCCTTTGAATTAAATAGCTTAATAGAGATTGAATTGTTTGACCCTTATTACCTGAAAGAAGAGGTAATTACTAGAATACTTGAAAGTGTATTGAAAGTATTTGAAGCACTTCATTCCAATTCTTTATACATATTGTCTGTCTAAATGTCTCATGTGGTACCAAATTATGTTTTATACTCTTTCTATACTTAAATATAAACAAGCCGGCATTACAAACTTACTTGATGGTCTGTGGTGTGTCTGATATTATTTTGTTGTTATTACTGTTTTAACTACTTCTACTCCCTACGAGCATAGACACTGGTCCTAACATAACATTACTTATCTACAATTTGAGGTAAGTGTTATGTAAGAAGCTTTCCGAAATGATGTGTGTGTATATAGCCTCGGAAACATAGAGACGTCGAGCTATATCCTCACTTGAAGGAGCTTTTGTGGACAAATAGGGTGAAGAGTTAAATGGCAATGATATTATTATATACTCGTTAATCTGACTCCATTTGATTAATAATTTGTATCACCAATCAATTACCAAGTAACTAGTTTATCAGCTATGGAGGAGAATGGCATGGCACACTACGATAATTGAAGATATACTATTGGTAGGCAAATGAACAATTTAATAGGCATTAAGTCGTAAAGGTAAATGTAACCAATATCACTTCAGTTAAAGGTAAAAGTAAACTCGCATGTTCTACTGTAACAAAGTAGCAAATGGTAACAAAGGAAACCTAACCAATTCACAGAGGTAAACTTGACAAGTTAAAGATAACAGATACACCAGATAAAACAATACAAACCCAGAGATAGAGAAAGGGGGAGAGAGAAAGACAAAGGGAGACAGAGAGAGAGAGGAAGAGAGAGAGGGGGAAAAGAGAGAGAGGGGGAAAAGAGAGAGACCCAGAGAAGAGGTCCAAGGTGGAAAAGAAGAGAAGATGGGAAAAGAAGCCCCAAGATGGGAAAGAAGAAGAGACCTGGAGGACCAGAGCCTCCACTTTTATCATTCACTTGGGCCACCCCCGACTCATCAGAGCCTTTGTTGTCTGAGGTGGATGGGTGTGGCCCAGGTGGATATCATAACTTTATGCTACAGTTTAATTCTTAATCTACAACTATGCACAGATACATTCAATTGTACCAAAACCATAATCGGACTGTTGCCCACATTACAAGTATTAATTCAAGACCAAACATGAATGTATTATTCACAACACATATTTACAGAGCAATACTGTATGATAATGAGGTTGGCCTATTTCACCACAAGACATCAAGTAGGCCCAGGACTGAGTTATCTCTCAGTAGAGGGGCCAGAACAAGGAGCAAATGGTCACTTCATGCATGAGCTGGTGTTGGGGATCTTTGGCCATGGCCAGCTAAGACAATACAGATCAAACACAGGTATCCACACATGTAAATTGAATGCAAAAAGGCATTCTTTAGAAATGCATAAGGTTTGGGCAAAAGACGGG
>NC_055977.1:4440349-4460349 GCF_018492685.1 Alosa sapidissima | reverse complement strand
TGTGTGTGTGTGTGTGTGTGTGTGTGTGTGTGTGTGTGTGTGTGTGTGTGTGTGTGTGTGTGTGTGTGTGTGTGTGTGTGTGTGTGTGTGTGTGTAGTTGGATATGTTTAGGGGCAGCCGTGGCCCACTGGTTAGCACTCTGGACTTGTAACCGGAGGGTTGTCGGTTCAAGCCCCGACCAGTGGGCCACGGCTGAAGTGCCCTTGAGCAAGGCACTTAACCCCTCACTGCTCCCCGAGCGCCGCCATTGTAGCAGGCAGCTCACTGCGCCGGGATTAGTGTGTGCTTCACCTCACTGTGTGTGTTCACTGTGTGCTGTTTGTGTTTCACTAATTCACCAATTGGGTTAAAATGCATAGACCATATTTCCCTCACGGGATCAAAAAAGTATATATACTATACTATATGTGGCACCTATATATAAGGTGTATTAAAAGAAATTGCCACAAAGACGAGGTAAAATTGCTATTGTGTGTGTGTGTGTGTGTGTGTGTGTGTGTGTGTGTGTGTGTGTGTGTGTGTGTGTGTGTGTGTGTGTGTGTGTGTGTGTGTGTGTGTGTGTGTGTGTGTGTGTGTGTATATGCGCGAGAGAGACAGACAGACAGACAGACAGACAGATCTGGGTTTTCTAAGAAGTCCAGAAGCTCTAAGGGAACAGTATGAAGACCAGTTGAGTGTGCAGAGGGAGTAGCCCTATCTGTACACAAAAAAAAACAAACAAAACGCGGTTCTGTTTAAAAAGAAGCTCACTAGCTCAGCTTGTTGTACAACTTTCGTGGGCCCTATAACAGCGATAGTATGGACAGTAAGCTTGTTTACAGATTCCATTGTTGCGAAGCCTGCAACCAAAGTTTCTAGAGTGCTGCAACCGTCGTCCTACTATGGTTGTTATAGTTACCATTCATAAGCATTGATATGGAACGGTGTCCTGTTATTCAGAATTATTACACAGCTCTTCATAATGCTGCAGAATGCTCCATTCACTTGAATGGGCCTTCCCAACGTTCGATGGTCTGCTAATTCTCAGACCGTTGCTAAGTATAACAGACCGCTGTCAAGGAAAATGGGATTTGTGCTTCTATTTCACGTCTTTTCATATCACTGCGCAAGGACTGGAACTTCATTCAAAAGTGAAAGCAGACGGTTGATCATCTGTGTTCTGTAGAATTCTGGGGTATTCTTACTGTATTCTGATGTGTTCATATGTTACTTCTGTGTGTAGTATACAACGGGGAGAGGTCCATACTATTGTACATAACATAACTGTGCCTTTGGCCTGTGCACCAGCAGGAAGGTCAGACAGGCCGATGTTTGGGAACATCCGAGGAACATCAGACATAACATGAGCCATTCAGGGCTGGTATCCATCCGGCCAGAGCCGGGTTTTGTACACTGGTTGGCACCTGCCACGTTGGCATGATTGTCGTTTGTATGTTTTAGTATAACAGGTTTTGACACGGAGACGGATCGAGGAAGCAACCCAAGGAGCATCTTCTGTCGGAAGGCTCAGCCGCCGCTTCTAATAACAACCACAACTGTTAGACTCTGCACAGTTTTACTGTTAGAGACTTAGCCTGTGTTCTGTTATTCATTATTGTACCATCTACAATAAATCATCATCATCTAATCGCCGATCCTGCCGTCAAGCTTTATTGACCATCTTCAATACAACTATTATAACTAAAACACAACGCAACAACCAGAGAATCCTGCAGTTCTAAAGAATGTTTAATTCAAGTTCAGTGTGTGTTGTTGCGAACTATTTGTTTCAGCAAATGCTACGATGAACGGTAACAAATAGGCTAGGCTATGTAGGCTAAGCCATATCGTGGGGAGTTTATTATTTCTTTTTGGCAAGTAGCCGTGTAATAAGCGGGATAATGTATAGAACGCCGGTCGTTATATGTCCCTTCAGGGCGGAACAAGACCCCTCCGCTGCGCATCGGGGTCCGGTTCGCCCTGTCGGGACTTATTTTTCCAATAATGACCGGCGTTCTATACATTATCCCTTACTTAATAGCCACCCCACCAGCCAATCAGAAAAGAGTATGTCTTCCCTCTCTATCTCTCGGATGACGTACACCTGTAAGAAATATGTAAGAACTATGAGCCAGGCCCGGTTACGTTAGTTCTTATGAGTATGAGTCAGTTGAATCAACCAGCTACGTTGCCATGAGTGGATCTGTAGACGAGCGAGTAGCTCCTTGTCAAGGTGAAAAGCAAATCCACAACAAAAGCCATTCTTTCACTTCTGAAATAACATTCAATGTTCTGCATGTAGCCTAGGCACAGCCATAGCCATAGCCTACTTTAGATTTGGTGTATAGATGTAGCATATTAAAATGCAATTAGGTTGTGCAGAAACATTGCACGCTCATGGAGCTGCTTGAGTAGGCTAGCTTACCCGGGTCAGTCAGATCAGCCGGGCCCGGTTACGTTTTTATGAGTGCGAGTCAGTCGAATCAGCCGGCTACGTTGTCATGAGTGGATCTGTAGATGAGCGAGTAGCTCCACGTCAAGGTGAAAAGCAACGAAAGCCATTCTTTCACTTCTGAAATAACATTTAATATTCTGCACGTATGCATAGCCTAAATTAGATTTGGTGTATAGATGTAGCATATTAAAATGCAATTAGGTCACGCAGACAGTCCTAAACATTGCAAGCTCTGCATGGAGCTGCTTGTAGGCTATCCTACCCGGGTCAGTCGTATCAGCCGGAAGGTTATGTTACATCGTTATGAGTGAGAGTCAGTCGAATCAGCCGGCTACGTTGTCATGAGTGGATCTGTAGACGAGCGAGCGAGTAGCTCCTCATCAAGGTGAAAAGCAAATCCACAACAAAAATGGATTACTGTAAGGGATCCACTAAGACATACCAACACATTAAGGAGAAAATAATGTACCTGTAAGAAATATTAATTGGGAGGTTAGATTTGCTTATTTTTATCTGTGGATGACAATATATGTGCTGTAGCCAAAACTGTTTTGCACACACAGGTGGAATAGTAATGATGATGATGGCCTACAGCAATAAGTTCACCACTACAGAGCATATTTGCTGAGTTTCACAGTTCAGAAATGGTCAACAGAAGGGACAAGGGGGGGGGGGGGGTGTAACGAGTGTTTGTGAAGGCGTGGACAGGGGGTGATATTATATTTTGATTTGTTACATTACATTTAACAGACACTTCTTGACCAAAGTGACTTACATATGTCAGCTATATTACAAGGGATCACATTGTCCCCAGAGCAACTTGGGGTTAAGTGCCTTGGTCAAGGGCACAACTGTGGAAGCCGGGAATTGAACCGACAACTTTCAGGCTACTGCATGCTAGCCAAGCTCCTAATTCACTACACTACCACCGCCCCACACTGTGTTCCTAAAGGAGAAGCAGGCTGTAATTTGACGATAGCCTACACACAAAAAATGAACTCACCATTTGAACAATATCATTATTATCATTTTTTTAAGTTTTTTCAAGTTTGAAGTCCAATATCATTATCAGTATTGTTGGTAAGAATATATCTATTTATGAATTTATCTGAGGTGGCGGAGTTCCGCCCGGCCCCCCCACTTTAACCCCTGCCTGTAGGGAACCTCAAGTTTATCCCACTGTAAGGGCACATACTTCATTTTTTTTCCACTGCAAGGGCTTCCAGGAGCACCTACGTTGGCACTTTATGTTCTCTCGTATGTAGTGCAATATAATATACAGGGCTGCATTCCACTGCATGCTGTGCTGGACATTACACCCTTTGGAGAACTGGCCTGTAGGGGCAGCATAGAGGCCACTCCATAATGATGCCCTTTGGAACACTGGCCTGTAGGGGCAGCATAGAGGCCACTCCATAATGGAACTCTTTTCCAATGGAAGGGCACACATAGGGAACACCAAACAGTGCTGCATTATCTTTACAACACTAGAGGGTTACTCATTAGACACGTTCCTCAAAGTAATTGTTTTGAAGTGGCACTCGAGAGGGCTCTGAATGTAAAGGCCATGTACAGTGGACAGTGCTTCGACTTGGCCAGCTTCACTCGCAGTCCGCGCGCGGGATCACGCGACTTTAATTTGTATTTTTCCAGTGACGCCACAACGACGCTGCAACAACCCAAACAACCGGTAGATGTCTCAAGTGAGCAGGGTGTCTCATAAAAAGAAATGGAGCCTGGAAAACCCTACACAGACTTCACTACAGACTTTAGCAGACTGGTTTACAAATAATTTAATAGCCAGAAATATGCCTGCCCTGCCCTAATAAAGAAATATTTGGTTAACTGTGAGTGAATCCCGTTTGCAGCCGTACAAGAAACGCAGGACAAATTAAACATTCTGTTTTTTTCCGAGTGCAACGATGATAGACAGACATCATTTGGACAAAATATAAAGCATATTAACCTCCGTTGCTCAGCCAAATGCCTTCCGGTTACGTCCTGTTATCACAGAGTTACAGGCGATAAACGATTTTTGATGGTCACAAGTTTACTTCATTAGCGGTTTATTTTTTTGATTATTAAAGAGTGTTTTTCATTTAAAGGTCATAATAATCCCTGTGCACGGGGACCGAAACAATGCATGCCAATTTTTTCTGTGTTTATCACGTATTTTAACTTTCCCCCGCTGTCTTGCCGTTTTAATGTTTTCCCGTAGAATATCCCATATTTTAATACTCTCATAACAGCCCTGCCATCGGGCCTGTCTCTGTGTTGCCCTGTTGCTACCCCTTGCCCTTCCAACGAAACAGATGTCTTCAAATCATCGTTTTCCTTGCTTGAAGGCGAACTTAGAGTGATGTTAACCTTAATCAACGTAGCAAGGTGCTAACGTCCACTAGCCTATTTCACTAATGTTAAAACGTTAACGTTACCTAACGTTATAACGTTAGTGTAGTTTATATGTTTCATACATTCATACATATATAACGTGAACATTACATAATGTTTGACGACATAAAATGACTCAAATACCAAAAACCGGAACACTTACCTTGTCTGTAATTAGAGAAATGTGCCTCTGAATGAGAGTTTCACGAGCAAATAAAGTGACCACGGCACAGCAGCCGAAGACGTTCAGCAGATTCACAGCTCCAGGTAGCTCTGCTACTGTTGATTGCTTTCAGGTGGAGGTCACGTCATAATGCTAAAAGTTGCCGCCACGGCGGTCAATGTTAACTCTATGAGAATTTCTTGCTCTTTTATCATAAATATCTAAAAAAGTATAAAGTTCACAAATGTGAAAAAACATAGAACAAATCTCCGTTACAAGACCTTTGTAGGAGTGGTTGAATGACGTCGAACGGTTCAGTGGTTTTAGAGCCTTTGAACGTCAAATTTGGTCGGAAGAAGAATAATAATATTAAGAAGAACAGCGATAATAGTCCATTGCATTTACATGCAATGCAAATACTAAATACACTATATAAATTAAATTAAGAAAGTCCCATGTGCTTGAGGGTGATCAAGCATCAGACGCTTGTAGTGACAGGGCCGGGACTGGTGAGGTGCTAAAGGGAGTGAGTGTCATGGTGAAGGTGCAAACAGTAGTCCAACCATAGTCCTTAGTTATGTATGCATGGCAAGGTGCTCAAGAGAGTTAGTGTCATGGTGAAGGTGCAAAAAGTAGTCCAACATTAGTCCAACAGTGCAAGAGTAAGGTCTAGAGACCAGCATAAATAATATGGACAAATAGGAGAGTAAAGTATAATGTAGACAAGGTAAAATAAAAAAAACTATTTCAGTGCAAGAACAGGTTGAGGTAATAGGGTTATAGCCATTCATTCATTCAGTATTGTAGCAGAAGCCTGACCGCAGCCATTGATCATGTGTGCTAATATAGCATGAAAAACAGTGTAGCAGTAAAACAGTAGTGAAAACATTAGGCTGTGTACATTAGTAAAACAGTAGTAAGCAGCAGAGGTGGGACCAAGTCACTGTTTGGCAAGTCACAAGTAAGTCCCAAGTCTTAGCAGTCAAGTCCAAGTCAAGTCCCAAGTAAATACAGAGAAGGGCAAGTCGAGTCCAAGTCCAAGTCACATCAAAGCCAAGTCGAGTCCAAGTCCAAGTCCCAATCTTTTTCAAGTCCTGAACAAGTCATCAGGTACTCTTCACTTAATAATGCCATTATTAGACTATCGATCATAATTTTAGCACTTCCATCTAATCCACAGTATTTTTTCTATAAATACAGATTAAAATATGTTCAATGTTTCTGTCTTGTAATCTTTTACGACATATGCATGTGCATACCTGTGTAATATACACATGTGCATACCTGAGTAATCTGTACAAAACGGATAGCTACATGACACTCAGCACAGCTGCAAATATATATAATGTTTTTCCAAATTGCGGAGCCCACTGTAAGGATGAGTAATAATTTGACTGATGGTATTTCACTGCGCTAGGCCACAGATTTGCCTGCAAACAATTTATTAGGCTGTCTGCCAGTGGTGACTCATAAGGGAAGCCAAGGTCAACAGTTTTATATTATTTAAAAGATAATAATGACAGTAATTTTGTTTTAAAGTATTCATTTCTTAAGAAATACTAGACATTTGATGCTGTTTATCTAATTTGTAAATGGTGCACGGTCACTTTAAGCCCATTGTGTGCCACTGTCCACACGTTCTCATAATGATCTTTTTTTACCAGCTCCGTTCAAATATAGCCTATGGCTAGTCCACAAACTTGTTTGTGCCACATGTATAGCACAATTTTAACAATGATAAGCATGATATTAAGTTGGCACAAACAGCTTTCATTCCTTTGGAAAGAGAAGCATGTATGACATGATGCTTGCTTGACATTTTCTGTTTGCAATTAAAAGTGAATTATGAGCCTGGTAGCCAGTAGCCACCTAGCTACAGTAGCTGAGTGGAATGCGTTTCAATCGGCATATCATGTGCTTCATGTAAATAAATTATTGAATACTTCAAGACTCACCAGTTCCATTACACAAGGCAAAGACAACTCTTCATAATATTCTTGTCCACTTTCCAAATCACAGTGAGTGCAGCTATGTCATAGTGACCTGGATCTCATAGTTTATAACAGTATAGTAGGCTAGTGAGAAACGGATAAATTCACAATCTCCTCTAATCTCGTATTTTTTTGCCTCCACGATTTCTTTTTATATGTTTCTTATATTTAAAAGAAGATATCAATCATCATCAATAATGACAAGCCAGCTGGAACCTACTCGTTTTCTCTCCCTCTCGTGCGTGCTTAGATGTGTTCTCAATTAAATGCAGTAGCTTAGCATAAGTTTAAGTTGGATCTTAATGGAGAGGACTCGAAAAGTATCATCTTTATGTAACATGCTGTTGGTGCTTTTTGACAAACGTTCTCTAACAAGAGTGCAAATCAGTTTGCAGTAAAGCTACTAGTGATTGGCTAAATGTTGGTCCTTCCTCTGTCTCTTGGTGCCCTACACACAGTGCGTAACGCGTGTGGGGGTAGTGGCAGTAATCTACTGAACTGTGCTCTGGCCGCTTGTCTCCGCTATTTTTTTTATTTATTTTTTTTTAGTCGCGGGAAAGCGTCTCTGGGTTGACTGGTACACGATCAGGAAATTTAGTTTTTGATTCGAGACATGTCAAGTCATCACAAGTCAAAGAGGCAAAGTCCGAGTCAAGTCTTGAGTGAATAGTATTCAAGTCCAAGTCGAGTCGCAAGTCATGCCGAATTTTATCAAGTCAAGTCTGAAGTCATTAAAATCATGACTCGAGTCTGACTCGAGTCCAAGTCATGTGACTCGAGTCCACATGTCTGGTAAGCAGTAGTGGGCAGTCAGTACTCAAACATGGACATGGAGAGGGTGGAGAGGCAGACAGACTAAGCAGAGAAGTCTATCTCTCCTCTTCCCTTTAGTGAGGCATTGAACAGTTCAATGGCCCTAGGAACAAATTACTTCCTCAGCCTTTCAGTTGTGCATGGCAGTGAGCGAAGTCTCCAGCTGATCAATACGCACACATAGACACACACACACACACACACACACAACCACATATTATTGTAACCACACACACACACACATATACACACACACACACAGCACGGCTACAGCCACCTGCTGGAAGATGGAAGTACTGACAGATCATGTATCCTGTTGTAGACAATGAGAAGAGTGATGGTGGCCAGGTGACAGAGCTGCTGGAGAAGATAGAGGAGATGGTGGCAGGGAACGGTGGCTGCCCTTTCCAGTTGAATCGGAGTATGGACTCTCCTCCCAATTATAAGTATACAACTTTTAATGTGATTTTCTTTTTAATGTAATGTAGAATGTAATTCTCACACTAAATTAACCAAATGCCTATTATTTATGCATATAAATGTAATAAGAGAACACATCCCTGATGACGGCTCTGGAGGAACATCTGGATATAGCTCTGCTGCATCACAACCTGTATCTCAGCTCCTGTGGCACTCTGAGCGCCTCAACAGGGCTGGCTCCACTCAGAGCTCTGGCTATGGCACAGGCCTCAGCAGGGATAGATTACTGCACGGGCCTACCGGGCCCAGGGGCCCAAGAGGTCAGGGGGCCCTGAAGCCCAAGCCTTTGCATAGAATCATTGCCTCAATATCAAGAATTTCCCCTTGGGGATCAATAAAGTATCTATCTATCTATCTATCTATCTATCTATCTATCTATCTAATCAGGATGTAGGCTATGAATCTGATTGAATTTAGTATTGGCCATCCCCAAAATGCACCAGAATACAGGAAATCGCATCAAAAAATTCAAAATTTTCTGGGGGAGGACCCCCAAACCCCCCCTCCCACATATACGACAATTAGTGGGGGTCCCTTAATACATCTGTGCCCAGGGGCCCGAAAGTTCAGAATCCGCCCATGGGCCTCAGCATGGCTGCCCCAACTCAGAGCTCTGGCTATGGCACAGGGGGGGGGGGGGGGGCAGCAGCGGAGGCTGCAGCTGGAGAGATGGGCGCTGGGATCCACAGAACAGCCGTGGGCAGCCGTGGCCCACTGGTTAGCACTCTGGACTTGTAACTGGAAGGCACCTAACCCCTCACTGCTCCCCGAGCGCCGCCGTTGTAGCAGGCAGCTCACTGCGCCGGGATTAGTGTGTGCTTCACCTCACTGTGTGTACACTGTGTGCTGTTTGTGTTTCACTAATTCACCGATTGGGTTAAATGCAGAGACCAAATTTCCCTCACGGGATCAAAAAAGTATATGTACTTATACTTATAGAACCATAACACATGGACATGGTTAGATTGGGATCCACAGAACCAGAGCACATGGACATGGTGAGATAGCTCAACAGGATTTAATCTTGAGACCAGTACATCAAAAAAGACTTGCTACTAAGAAACAAGCTTGGTGTTTAAACTCATTAAAGGGTATGATATTTTTAGCCTGAAATAATTAATACACCTTTGTTAAGAAAATATAAATAAAACATGAAAGGTTTTGGTCCAATGTTTTGTGAAGAGAAAGAAATAATTTATTTTTTTCATGGCCACAGGAAAATTATTTCTCTCAAATATTATACAGTATCCACACTACTGTGAGATATAGCAACTTCAAATCAGTAAATATTTGTGATTGTTCCATGTTAAATTTCTATTTTTGTTCAGTTCAATGTATGATGTTCATAAAAGGTTCAATTTACCTACAACTTTTAGCATATTCTCTTACTTCTAGATCCCCTTAGACATTTTAATGTCTGTCTGTCTGTCTGTCTGTCTCTCTGTCTGTTTCTGTATGCTTTATTGTTCATTTCATGAAGCTGCATTTGCAATCTTGTATGTATATATGTCTTGTAATAGTATGCATGTAATTCAAACATGATTGTTTGGTCAATCTGTAGATTGCATAGTCAGTTTATTTGTTATGCAACACAATTATGCTAAACATCACATTAATACAGTAAGTATACTGTAAACATGCTTAATTTACATTCAAATATTGACAAAAATATCACATTAAATATTCTTCAGGCGTTTGTCTCACCCCAACATTGTGAGGATGATGGCTGTAGCCAAAAGTGAGACAAATATCCTCATTGCTAATGAGTACATCCAAGGTGCTGACCTCAATCAGGTTATTTATAAAGATATTCCCATCAAGGTGAGGCACGTTCGCTATAAGTAATAATAGAAATTAACATAGAAAATAGTAATCAACATTTAATACATTATAATAACAATTTGTTAAAAACATTCTTTAATTACACTTTCAGTTACAGTATGAGGATAAGCTGTGTGTAGCTTTAGATATCGCTATGGCTGTTGAGTACATGCATGATAAACGGATCATCCACCAGGATCTGAAGCCAGCAAACATAATGGTGAGTATCATGTTTCATATGGAGTCGAATTAAATCATTAATGGCTAAGCTTAATAATTGAAGAATATTACTGTAGGCTTACTAACATCCAAAGCTTAATTTTAATGCTCAAGCATTTCAGGTTTAATGTCATTCACAAATCACTGGTCATTTAAGTTGACCTTTCTCATTGTTGTTCTAAGGTTTCAGAAGGTAACAGAAAGGCCTATCTTACTGACTGGGGCCTGGCGAACTTCAAAGACACCATGTATGGAAGTGTTCAAACAGGAAGTGGTAAACCAGCGGGTTACTGTGGCCCTCTGGGAGGAACCCCTCCCTACATGGCCCCAGAGTGCATAGTAGAGTGTGAGAAATGCAGCACCATGTCAGACATGTGGTCTCTTGGCATCACTCTTCTGGAGATGTTCTCAAACTCTAGACCTTGGCCAAGCAATAGCCAGCAAAAAATACGTAAACTTCTCTATTATCGCCATAGTCCTCAAGCTCTGGCTAAACTACAGCCTGCTCTTCATGCCATTTTAGAACCACTGTTAAGATTTACACCCAATTATCGCATGAATGCCAAAGATCTGGTGGAATTGCTGAAGTCAAAAGTTGATGTCAATAAAAGACATGGTTTCAAGTCATAGGGACTGAACAATTAAGAAAGTCTTTTTCAGCCATTATATTGTGCTTTTGTTATCATTACTGATAAAGGGAATATTTAAATGATGTTAAACATATTGTAATGTTCAAATAACATGTGATTACAAGAGTTTGTCTAAAATACTATCCTCCAGATGATGGCCAAGTGTATGCTGCACTTTGATAAAATACTGTATACGGGACTGTACATTCCAAATGCAGTTACTCAAAAGTTCAGTTACAGTAGTTATTTGTTCTATTTGTAAGTGTTTTGTACAACATGATGACCTTAATCTTGGTAGAGAGCAGCATGTACATAATAGCACAGTAATTATCATTATAAGATATCCTTGCATTGTAACTATAGATGCAGACCTACCTAAGACACCCTTGCATTGCAACTATAGATGCAGACTTCTAGAACACTGCGACTGATTGGACATTAGATTGGAGTGTTGATTTTTTTTCCTCCAAATCTTAAAGCCTATTAATTAAATCTACAAACTGGAATTCTGATGGATTTTAATAAATAACAACCTGATAAAAAATGACTTGTTTTTTCCCTCTTTTTTTCAATTTGTTAAATGTAACAAAATATCATCCAATATTGTTTGTAATCAATTATGTTAAATTATTGAAATCTACACGGAATAGAAGTAAGGGATAATGGACGACACGGTGGTCTGTTCACAGAAGTTAATGCACCGTCGAGGTTGTAAAACGGCCCCGACGCGAAGCGGACTCTGATGAACTTTAGCTTTGAAACATCACTATTTTAGTTAGCCTGCTATCATCCATCTAGCTAAAAGCCACCTCCGTCATATGCTACAATGTTACGATGTTCTGAACGTCTGCATTTTTCAGCTCGGATGCAACGTGACGGTTCATTTAAACTTCACAACGAGTTCGGCGAATTAATATACAAGTGTGATACGGCCCACAAAAATGGATCTACTTCATAGGTGTGCAAATAACATGCGGTTAATGGTCGTTCTAAATGACGTAGGACAATGGGAGATTCAACCAAGCAGTGGAATAAGGTCTAATGGTTGTCATTTCATTTTCATTCACACCACAGCCTGACCCCATCTGATATATTCTGAACACTAACATTGTGTTACAGGGCAATTCCATGGAAAATTAAGTTTTTGTAACATCCATAACGCCAGTAAAATGTGATGGTATGGTATGATGTGAATGATTACATGATATTTGAGCATTTTATATTTTTGGCAGAAAAATGTACATGAGAAAAAATGCACAAAAAATGAATGTTAGCATTCACATCATACAAATGCCAAGGCATTTCACTGGCGTTATGGATGTGACAAAAAGGCCATTTTCCGTGAAATTGCCCTACATGCTTTACAACATGTAGAAGTTTGACAAGTGTGTCAGTGTTCTGAACTTAGTTTTCCTCCAGGCTTCACTTCCCTGGCTGTCACTGAAACATCTGCACTATCAAGCTCTAGTTATCTTGTAATGTACCTGTATGTAAATGTAGTGCTGACTAGATGTATTTATTGTTACTCTAAGTTACTTTTGCATTGTATCGTAGCTTGAATGTCAGCCCATTGGAAAGACACTTCAAGTGTCAGCTAAATTAATTAATGTAAATGTAGGTAATATCATCCAGTCACACATAAAGGTAACCTATTATTGTTATGTTTTGTTATCTCGTACGTCAAGTACAGGTTAAAATTAGTTTTGCTTTCTTTCCTCAGACTCTTCTACTCTGAAAGCAAATGAGTCCCCCACACCTTCCTGCCATCAACTGCTTTACTGCTTCAGAGTGGCTGCAACAGGCATGCACAAACATGTACTAAAACAACCCTTAATGTTCATTTCCAAAACTGTGCAACTCACCGAGTGGTTAGTGGTGTTCGTTGATTATTAAAATCAAATATATCGGCGCAATGTATGATTTCCAGCCGTCTTATTTGCTATTGTGGAACTATTTTTTCAGACACCTCACAACCGCGTATAAACTTCCGCTCAATGTTTGAGCCTGAAGCATAGACGGTGGCGCAGTAATATCAACGTGCAATGAGTCTTCCAACAGAAATCAATGGGATTTTACAAAATGCCAAATAAAACACGACAGAAACTGTATTTCGCTATGCTACTTGTTTTGGAACTTCAACGAACACCACTAACCACTCGGTGAGTTGCACATTTTTGAAAATGAACGTTAAGAGTTGTTTTAGGACATGTTTGTGCATGCCTGTTGCAGCCACTCTGAAGTAGTCAAAGGCGATTCAAAACGAGTCAGAAAAGTCGAGACAGGACCAATCGTCAAAATTTCGGTGTCCACCACTCTAGTTTATCCAAAACAAACCAGAAAAGGGACTCAAAGTGCTAAAAACCGGATTGTTTCTTTAATACAGGCTGCTGTTAGGCGTGAATAAAATCGCCTACTTTGTTGGCCGCATTATTAGCTGACCAATGCACGAACTTGCAATTGCAAAATGGACGAATACTGCAACCCTTCCAACGACAGGGGATGAATGTTGACATTCTCCTGTATTTTAGGTGAGAAACCCAGGAAACCTGCCTTATTTTCAATGCTCAATGTTGACAGCTACAGTATGGTCTGATTCCTTTCATTTTGATGTTTTAGTCTGACTAGACTAGACTTATTCCTTTTATTTTGATGTTTTAGTCTGACTAGACTAGTCTGATTCCTTTCATTTTGATGTTTAAGTCTGACTAGACTAGACTAGTCTGATTCCTTTCATTTTGATGTTTTAGTCTGACTAGACTAGTCTGATTCCTTTCATTTTTATATGTTAGTTCCCCGTCTGCCTGTTTTAGCCACCACCTGGACATCTGATGATCCGATGATCTGTGGATTAAGGTGGTCATGGGCCCCTAGGCTACATTTTTTGTGTTGCCCCCCTTCCACATGTATAACATAACATAACCACCATAGGCATACTCATACATCACTGCAACTTTGGTACAGCAACAGCTGAACACCAAACAGGCCTACTCACACCAGGTAGCGTCCTTACAGAGCAGCAATTGAACCACCAGCTACTGTAACATATGTTAGGCCGGGATCAGGAATTAAACCCGGGTCTCTGGATTGCTAGGGTAATTAGCTAACCACTACGCTAAGGATAGGACTCAGATGCAGAGATAACGTAAAAAGTTCAGATTTAATAAAGCATTCCAAAAAGCTCAGAAGATCCAGACAAAAACTCAAAACAAAGTACAATCCAACTAAGGCAGGGCAGTTAGGTTATTTAATGATATTTCTTACATAGTTCTTACATATTTCTTATAGCTATAATATAACATGAACATGAATCACTGTAAGGCGTCACTCTCCAAAATGTCTCTCAGTGTATTTCCAAGCCTAATACATGTATCGTAAACATACTAATTACCAACCATTTTGTTCGAAAATTCTAAAACAATGATGTTTTTTTAATACTTCAAAATAACATTTGATAAATTAACCTTACATTTTTGTACAAAATCTAGTTTGGTTACTGGGGCTTTTACTGCCTGAAATATCTGATTTTGTTTACCACGCTCAGAGTTTAGTGCTAGGCCTATTTCCAACCTTTCTCACAACACATCAATGGTTAGCCCGAAAATTCTCGTCGCAATTCAAAATTCCACTGGGGCTCCAAGCGGATTTGTAAACGCAGCCTTTCAAGACTGTTTACAGCTGTTCGAGTCATCGGTAAAATGTAATTTTTGGTACATAGCTAATTTAGATACACTTATGGTGTGGGTGTTTGTATTTCTTTAGGAATCCGCAGTCTTGGTTTGTATTGAAATGAATAGTAAGTGACACATAGGTTGGAAATACGGGACGGTTGGTAATATTTGATGTTCCGATAGGATATCTTTTGCCACTGATATAGTATAATAGAGGGTGAATGTAGAATATGATTACTAGTTGAGTTTGATAAATTCCACATGGAGTGTTGGATAACAAACAAAGTTTACTCTGTGAGCTTTCTCTCTCTCTCTCAAATTCAAATGTTCAAATTCAAAACGCTTTATTGGCATGACAAAGCATACAGTGTCTAGAACTCATCAAGACTAAATAACAGTCATAAAATAAAATCTGTGAATATATATATATATATATACAGTATATAAAACATACTGTACACATACACACACACACACACACTTTCTCTCTCTCTCTCTCACACACACACACACACACATACACACATTCAGCTGACATCTACTCATATAAGCAACACAACAGCAACTGCAGGGCAAAGAGCAAACAAGCAGACTGAAATGAAAGGAAAGCCAGGGCCTGGTAATGGAGCTCTCTCTTCACCTTGAGGAGCGAGCAGCACAATAGCAATAATCTCCAGTGAGGTGGTGAATGATGAGGATTCCAGGTCAGGCGCCCGCAGCGGAGCCGAGTTCTTATTGAATCTAAAGCACCCTAGAAGAAGAACACAAGGCGGTGCTGAAGATCAACGAGGCAAGACCCCCTTTCATTAGGAGAGGAGAGGAGACGAGCAGAGGAGACCAGAGGAGACGAGCAGAGAGGAGAGGAGAGAAGCATATAGGAGAGGAGAAAAGAAGAGAGGAGAGGGACAGAGAGAGGAGAGGAGACAAGACGAGACGAGCAGAGAGGAGAGGAGCAGATAGGAGAGGAGAGGAGCATGCAGGAGGAGAAGAGCAGAAAGGAGAGGAGCAGATAGGAGGAGAGGAAAGGAGCAGAAAGGAGAGGAGAGGGAACAGAGAGGAGAAAAGAGGAAGGGAGAGGAGGAAGAAGAAGGGGAGTAGAGAGGAGAGGAGTGAAGGAGACCAGACAGGACAGCGAGAGCTTGGACTTACAGGGCTTACTCTGTTAATGCAAAGCAAAGCAAAAACCAGTGGATCAGCTAGATTTAATTAGAAAATGGCTTTAATATCTTTTAATCTACATGAATCAGGATATTTTTTATGGATGCAGGAAATAATTTAACTCTGGACCCACTCCCCTCCAATCAAAACATACCTCCCACTTATTGTATGTGTGTGTGTAGGTGTGTGTGTGTGTGTGTGAGTGTATGCCATACCGCTGTGTGTGTGTGTGTGTGTGTGTATGAATGTGTGTGCATGCATGTCTATGTGTATGTAGGGTGTGTGTGAGTGTGTGTGAATTTAGTATATTCCGCTGACTCCAAGTCTAAATAATGGCTAGAGTCCATGAGAGCTTTGGCTGCAGTGCTTTGCTAGAATGTTCTCCACGGCAGGAATCCCTGAGCACTGCATATCCATTTAGCCTGCTGCACACACACACACACACTGTCTTAATGAAGAACCGATGTTTTTGCCTCTGGGTGAAAACATGGGCTCTCTAAAGGGTTGGGCACCTTCCATTAAAACAGTGGAAATTGCAAACTGTTAACTGGTATTCTTGAGAGAATTCCACAGACCATAAAACAGCATATAATGTGGTGGGTTTAGTATACAGCACTGTGCATGCTAACAGTATATAATGTGGTAGGTTAATGTTCTCAGCACTGCGTATGCAAACAGTATATAATGTGGTGGGTTTAGTATACAGCACTGCGTATGCTAACAGTATATAATGTGGTGGGTTAATGTTCTCAGCACTGCGTATGCTAACAGTATATAATGTGGTGGGTTAATGTTCTCAGCACTGCGTATGCTAACAGTATATAATGTGGTGGGTTAATGTTCTCAGCATATACGGCACTGCGTATGCAAGTATTTGTTACAGTATATTGAAAACCACAGGTTTCTGAGGAAACAAAATCTCTCACTCCTTGGCTTTCTGTGTAAAATGAAAAAAAAAAAACAAGCTATCTCTCTGTCTCTCTCTTTCTCTCTCTCTCTCTCTCTTTTTTCTATCCTTCTGTCTTTCCTCTGGCTCACAGATCGGCGCTTGATGAAGATCATATTTACTGGGAGGAAATGGGAAATTGGAATCAGCTGGGTGTCTAGAGATCGCACATGCCATTGCCTATCAAAACCCTGTTGCCATGACAGCGTCTTGAAAATTTGACTTTTTAAAAAGAAAATATTTTAAAATATTGTATTTGCAAAAGGGCTATTTTCCAATCAGGCTGCGATGGCACACAGCGAGGACCTCCACCTGTCTGGTCTGGCCCGTGCACCCGACACATACACACCTTTGGTCTGCATTGTGTTCACAACTACCTGCTAGCAAACACGTGGCGTAAAATAAATAAATAAATAAATGCACACCTTTATACATTGTCATTCAAATAGCCGCCATTAGATTAGATTAGATTAGATTAGATTCAACTTTATTGTCATTTAGCAGAGTACATGTTACAGAGCCAATGAAATGCAGTTGACATATTTTAAATAGCCGGAATTCAAGCTTAAACGGTGGGCAAAGAATGATCATTTCAAAAGTGAATGTCAGTGACAAAACTGATGCTTGTTTCCATGGAGAAAAAGTCCCATGTACTGTAATGTGTGGCCTGACAGGAAGAGACTGCAGCATTGTCTCGGAGACTCCCAGTCGTCCTTGGCAGAGAAATGAGTAATTGATTACGGTCTCCATAGTCAAGAGGGGGAACGGACAGGGACGGCGTGGTGAGAATGTCCTTTGATAAAGTGACAGCTGTGCGACGACGCGCTGCCGTGAGAGGCCCGTGTAACAATCCCATAAATTGTGACAGGTAGGAAATGACAGCAATTTCTGTCAAAGAGAAAAGCCACTCACACAAGCATTTCTCTGTCTGGAACAAAATATACACACACATGCAGATACATACACACTCTCACACACACACAGAGAGAGAGAGAGAGAGAGAGAGAGAGAGAGAGAGAGAGAGAGAGAGAGAGAGAAAGAGAGTGAGAGAGCAGAAAAAAAGAAAACACAAACTCACTCCTGCTAACTCATCCAAACATTGACAATTACATTACATGAGACAGTTACATGTCTGTCCCACCCCTCTCTGCACTCCACAGCTGCTGGAGTGTTTGTGTCGTGTGTGTGCGCGTGTGTGTGTGTGTGTGTGTGCGTGTGTGTGCGTGTGTGCATGTGTATGTGTGTGTGTGTGTGTGTGCACGCACGTGTGTGTGTGTGCGTGTCTATGTGTGTGTGCGTGTGTGCATGTGTATATGTGTGTGTGTGTGGGCGTGTGCAAGTGTGTATGTTTGCAATGGCACCATACTTACATGTACAGTATATCTGTATTGCTCCTTGCATCACTGTGAGCGAGAGTGAGCCTGTGTGTGTGTGTGTGTGTGTGTGTGTGTGTGTGTGTGTGTGTGTGTGTGTGTGTGTGTGTGTGTGTGTGTGTGTGTGTGTGTGTGTGTGTGTGTGGCCCAGGCCCAGAGGGCTGCCTCACCCAAAGCAGGTGCTTTAATTTGGCCGTCAGTCACAGAGCATTGCATCTATGTGATGGGCAAACTAATTACCTGATCACCGTCTGCCCTCCCACAAACGCTGCACAGGCAGGGGCAGGGACAGAATAGCAGTGGGGCAGATAGGCAGATGGGGAGGGGGGGGGGGGGGCAAAAGCAGAGGGGCAGATAGGCAGATGGGGGGGGGGCAAAAGCAGAGGCTGATGCAGAAACACAGGCACACAGCAAAGGGGTAGAAGAATGGAAGAGCAGAGGGGTAGAAGAACAGAGGGTAGTAGAACAGAGGGGTAGTAGAACAGAGGGGTAGAGGAGCAGCAGGGGTAGTAGAACAGAGGGGTAGAAGAACAGAGGGGTAGAAGAAGAGAGGGGTAGAGGGGTAGAAGAACAGAGGGTAGAAGAAGAGAGGGGTAGAGGGGTAGAAGAACAGAGGGGTAGAAGAAGAGAGGGGTAGAAGGGCCATTAGCATTATGACCCAGACAGCTACGGTGTGCTGCCACCACAATCGCAGAGTTGAGATGGGTGGATGATAATGAGCACCTCAAACACTACACCACGTGTGTATGTGTGTGTGTGTGAGAGAGTATGATTGTCAGACTCCCAATTATTTCCCAATTATTTCCCATTCCCTCCTCCTTCTCTTCCCCCTCCTCCTTCTCTTCCCCCTCCTCCTTCTCTTCCGCCTTTTCTTTTCCTCTTTCTGAGCTGCATGTGTAGGCAGAAGATGGAAGGAATGATGTAGGAAGATGATTTGGTGAGCAAGCGACGCTGCCTGAGTCACACTATCTCATTAGACTGCTGAGATGCAAATCAGTTTAGTGTGTGTGTGTGTGTGTGTGGAGGGGGGGGGGTGTACAATATGACTCTAGAAGGGGTGAATAGAGTGAGAGTGAAAATGAAGATGAGTAAAGTTTACCTCTGGGTGGGATGAAGTTACTGTAGACTTGATGAGTAAAGTTTACCCCTGGGTGGGGTGGAATACAGCTTGTCTGTGGATGGGGTGGAGCACAGCTTGTCTGTGGATGGGGTGGATGAAGTCTGCCTGGATTGGTTCTCTCTGTTCTCATCTCTCAGAGGAGAATCTTCTGTTACGTAAAGTCAAACTCCACAGTATGATTTGGAAATGAAGCTCTGTTAGTGTGTTAGTGGTGGGCTTAAAGCCACACTCTCTCTCCCTCTCTCTCTCTTTCTCTCCCCCTCTCTCGGTCTCTCTCCCTCTTTCTCTCTCTCTCTCTCCCTCTCCCCCCCCCCCCCCCTCTCTCTCTCTGTCTCCCTTTCTCTCTCGTGGTTATTTTACAAGTCCATACAAAACTAATCTGTCTCAGTGTGTAAGCAGTAAAGAAAAGAACACAAGTTCCGCTGGCTTGGCGGTCATGTTAAACAGGCCACCTCCCTCCTCCTGTTAGGAGACAGATCTCACCAGCAGCAGATCAGTCCACACTGGCGATTTGCACTCGGACAGTTAAAGCCCTTCAGGAGGTACAACACATTTCCTTACTCATACACACTCATACACAGCTTGAGGTGGAGTTTGACTTGACGAGACCGCTTTCTCTCTTTCTATCTATCTTTCTCTCTCACACACACACACACTCTCACACACACACACACACACACACGCGCACACACACACACACACACACACAGACACACACACACTCACACACACACACACACACACACACAGACACACACACACTCACACGTACACACACACACACACACACACAC
>NC_055977.1:4410349-4435349 GCF_018492685.1 Alosa sapidissima | reverse complement strand
TTCATTCTCCAGTCACTGACTCTCTGTGTTTGGAATCTCAGAAACACACACACACACCTTCTTCTCCTTTAACTCAAAACTCTATTTTTTTCACTCTCTTTTTTCCTCAGCCCCCCCCCCCCCCCACCCACCCATTTCTGTTCCTTACTTTCGATGCTGTTGAGAGAATCACTCTTTCTAGAAACACTATCCTGCCCTACAGTCCTGACGCCCAACACTGGCTGACTGACTCAGCCTCTGCAATGATTAGAGAGAGAGAGAGAGAGAGAGAGAGAAAGAAAGAAAGAAAGAGAGAGAGATAGAGAGAGAGAGAGAGGTCCAGTCTGCAGTATAATGACTAGTTCCCCTGCTCTGACACACAACGACTGACTGGTGATTGATGCTTTCACTTTGCTTTCCACAAACAGTTCCTGTATAATGATTCCCGTCTAATGGTTCAGAGGAGAGGTACATGCTTGGCGATATCCAATAGGGAAGGCAAACAAAATCTGCCAGACAGCCCTATGGATTATATATAAGTGTGATGTATAGTGTGGTATACTTGGCTGAGCACTTGTTAGCAGAGGGGTGATAGCCTGCTGGTCTGTGAACGCCCTCACAGCCTCAGTGGATTTCCTCGTCCCATCCAGTCTTGATTTTAGGACACAAAGATGAATTGGATTTGTTACATTCACACTCTACACGGCTGCGCTTGTGTTTTGTGGTTACAAGTACCTCAACCTTAAAATAGTTTTGAAAGTGGCTGAGTTCCTCCACCCAAGAGCTAAATGCATGACAAAAGAGAATGGAAGAGAACTAAAAAGCTCAGTTTGTTCTATGTGCGTATTTTCGATTTTTGGATATTTCTAAAAATGACCCAGTCGTTGAGTTCTAGGAGGGACATTGTCAGCCTCAATCATTCTCCTCTGGAGATCCCTCAGCCTGTGTCAGCCACGTTGCCGTGGAGTATGGAGCAAGATATTTTGGACTAAATTGTGGACTCATTTTACTACATTATGGCCTCACTTTAGTACATTTTGCACACATTTTACTAAATCTCCCCCACGTTTTACTAAATTGAGCACTCATTTAACAAAAAATTAAAATGAGCACAATTTAGTAAAATGAGCACACTATTTAGCCGAACATCTGTACGATTTAATACATTGTGTCCATGATTTAGTCAAATGTGTGCACACATTACTGAATTGAGATGGGAGCATACCTAGATTCCCAGGGTCCATGATGCCCAGTTCAATTTTCTGTTAACACACAGTGACTGAATCTCACAGACTCACAGACTTTGATGCATGTTCCCTCTAAATGTGTGAAGGCTTAGTAGGGCTGTGACATTATGAAGTGCATGAGGGCACACTTGCACCCTTTCTGTGCTCTTTCCGTTAGTTGAAAAAATAAAAAAGAGACCCGCACACTGTTGTATAAGCTCCCAAAGTGGTTTAATAACAACGTTTCAAGCTTGATACCTGACGAAGACCTCTGGTCGAAACATTGTTATTAAAGTGGTTTAATAACAACGTTTCGATCAGAGGTCTTCGTCGAAACATTGTTATCAAACCACTTTGGGAGCTTATACAACAGTGTGCGGGTATCTTTTTGTTTTTTCAATTGTCGGCTAAGCCTTATACCTAGCACCTGTTTAATTTTTGTAGATGTGCACTTCATTCATTGACCCCTTTCTATAAGTTGTCATTTACGCAGAATGTAGAACAGCTGCCGACAGAAACGTGTCTTAAATTTAAATACTTTGCAAAGTATTAAAAAAGTATTACATCCAGCCTTTGTTTCAATACATAGAATAAGCAAAGACTGTCATTATGAGTGTGTTGGTTTAAAAACAGAACAACATATTTGGTGTTCTAGGTCAAATAAAATTGGAACAAAGGACCCTTTTTCATGTTCCCATTGTCTACCATGTATACGGAACATACTGCAGGGCCCTGGGAACATAGGACCCCCGGGAATATAGGGATGACTCCGTTAAGGGAATCTAGTCAAATGAGGGCATGATTTAGTAAAATGATCATACAATTTAGTAAAAAGAGCGCACAAATTTTTCGGTATACACAAAAAAAAAATATCTTGCAATGACACCTCCAGGGTTCCGTAGCAGAGTTTGCTTGGTTGCATTTGGACAGATTGTGTGACACTTGAAACAACACTTGTTTGGTGCGCGCAAGGGCATTAAATGTGGTGCACATTCCTGTCCTGACATTAAATTAAAAAAGTTGATTGACAGTGTGCTTGTGCAGTGTGACAATATATTTCAAATCTCCATATTGTCGTATTTTGCTGTGTCCTATTCTGGTATTTCAAAAGAAACATTTCATTACATTTAGGATAGTCAATCATAGCCCGTGTCACACACACACACCTCCTCAGTATATGACAAAACTGGACAAACACACTCATTTCCCATACATTAACCACATGGTTTATAAACCGCATGGCAGTGTTGTAAGACAATGGGGAAAAAGACACTTATTGTCCGCATTTGTGTCATTTCTCAAATAGATAATGCAGAAAAGAGATGCATTATAGCCCAAGAAAAACTCAGTATCTTTGTCAGCTGGTTTCAAGTGGTTGAAGTTTTCGCGTTTACACACATACTGCTGTTCAGGGGTGTGTTTCCCAAAACCATAGTTGCTAACCTGTTAGCAACTCAGTTGGTTGGCAATGGAAAATTGGATTGCATCCAACAAAGTTGCTAACTTAGTTAGCAACTATGGTTAGGGAAACACACCCCAGAAACATTTATATTTGTTCAGACCTGAAAAAACTTAAGGAACTGAAGTTAACGTTTTAAATTTTTATTATTCAAAAAACTTCAAAATAGGTTTCATGTTCAAGAAAGTAGAATAGGCGTAAACACAATGCAAAGCCCCATATACAGACCGATAAAATACATTTGATATATTGCAGACGAGCCATGTCGAGTAGTGTCGAGTAGTACATATTTACAATATGTAAACTTTTATATACAATCATTTTATACATTTACAAAAAGCTTTGTTTTTAGTTTTGTCTTTGTATATATATATTTATATTTATATAGAGAGAGACAGAGATTTCATATTCTCACTAGCATTTGTACTACAGTATTGAAAAAAAGGAAACATTTACAGATCTGCCAGTTGATTTTTCTCTTTTATATTACAAATGTATTTCCACAAAAATATATCTCTGTACAAAACGTTTATGTTTGTTCTCCACTTCAAACAGGTCTGTTTCAGAGCTTAGTCTTTTTTTCTTCTCCCGACCAGCTCTCAGCGTGTTCACGCGAGTCCAGCTTCTCTCACACACTTCTGCGTGTATCGTTATTTCAACCCTTTTGGTCAAAAGCGTACACAGGCCTCTGACATTTGAACTTTAAACGTTGACCTTGTCCTCCATGTTGCTTGAGGCTTTGGCTGGCTACATTGCCCCTTGCTGACGGACCTCAAGACTGGGCCGTTTCCTTCATCAATGCTTCAAGTGTAACATGAGACTCTTTTGGGTTTGCCGCAACAGGGGGAATGTAAAAATAACAAAAAATAAAGGACAAACTAACAAACAACAACAAAAAACTATCTCTCAGAAAGGTTGACATGGACTCATAGTGGATACACTCATCTCTCTATTTACTGTGTATATCAATAAACCTCAGATCTCCTTATGTACAATTCGAAATATAACGTCATATGTCTTTGATATTTCTGTGCCCATTCTCAATCATCATAACTTTGAATATATCACAGGTTTCATTCGTTTCTATAGAGGACTCTTAATAGGGTTTCTCACTGGGCTGAACCGTCTCTCAGAAGACAAAAGGACAAAAGAAGAAACCGTACAGACAATTGAAAAGGGTAGAAATACATTCAATGTTTTTAAAAAATAATGTCTCTGACCAGCCGTAAAGGACCTTCGGCGTCCTTGGCGCAAGTAGAGTGGAGACCATGAGGGCCATGCTGAATAAGTGTGAGTGAGTGAATGACCGTGTGTGTGTGTGTGTGTGTGTGAATGTGTGAGTGAGCAAGAGAGTGTGTGCGCCTAATGAGGACCGGATGCAACTGAGGAGGACGAAATGGAGCTGAAAGATCATTTGGCACTATTTGCATGCACCATTTTGTGATGGCTCTCAGGATATGAAACAGGACCATGCTCAGGTCAACACGCAGTCTTCTCAGCATAGAACAACTAACCTGAAGGACGCTGGAGTCAAAAACTAACAAACAAACAAACAAACAAACAAACAAAAACATAAATGAAGGTTGTGCAACAATGTTTGTGAGAATATGGGATGTATTTAGTTGATTTTGTCAGAGGAAAGGCTGAGGATAGAGCGTCCCTACTGCTGGAGCACCAATATGATCGAAAATGTCCAAATAAAAGCAAGAAAGAACAGACCCCCTCTAGCCTGGTCCTACCAGACTCTCCTACATTTCATAATGTACAGAAAGTCTGGCCTAGCCTAGAAATCTAGACGCGCCCCTAGCGGCAGCAAATTACATTTGCTGCCAGGGCTAGTCTAGCAACTCTCCATTGGCTTGTGAGCTCCAGAAATCGAAACTCAATCAGGCCAATGAAATCGTGTATAGAGTCGTTAGGTGGGCTTAACATAATGATTGATGGCAGAGTTAAAAATGGTTTGGCTTGAATTCCCTGCTACTTGAAAACAAATAAGATGGATGTTGCTGCTGGCGAACAGTGTGACATGAGTTAAGCTTTTATTAAGTTGGCAAACGTTTGAACTAGCCAACTAGCTCCGCTGGTGGGAAACGCATGGGACTCATAGCGCTGCCACTGTCCTATTGCGTGCAGAGGGAATTTGAAAGACAACTGATTATCCCGCCCCTCGGACTGAGGACTGTGAACGGTCTGGCTCGTCAGGCTAAGTCTGGCCACTTTCCATTGCCAAGCAACCAACCTCCCCCTTGTTCCCGATTTCCTCTGACCCGGGCCTGCTTTGGCCGATCTTGGCCGACGTCTGTAAGCTCTAGAAGCAAAGACAGAATGTGCTCATCAACGATGCACGTTCACTGTGCATTATCACAGTCATCCTGATGTACAGTAAGTGGACCTGCTGAAGGGTTAACTGGCCCAACATGGTGCACCCAACCCCAAGAGTCCGACACCTGGAGGGAGAGGACACACTACTGACCACCTTTCCTGCTCTGTGTGGTCAGGTACTGGACAAGTCCAGCTGCTAAATGAGTAAGTATAAGTATATATACTCTTTTGATCCCGTGAGGGAAATTTGGTCTCTGCATTTATCCCAATCCGTGAATTAGTGAAACACACTCAGCACACAGTGAGGTGAAGCACACACTAATCCCAGCGCAGTGAGCTGCCTGCTACTGTACAACAGTGGTGCTCGGGGAGCAGTGAGGGGTTAGGTGCCTTGCTCAAGGGCACTTCAGCTGCTTCCTACTGGTCGGGGTTCGAACCGGCAACCCTCCGGTTACAAGTCCGAAGCGCTAACCAGTAGGCCACGGCTGCCCCAACATACATGCAGATGTCAGTGCTGAGGGGGTATCTGGGGGTATAGACACTGTACTGTAGCGGCTGTGTTAGGGGGCATGGATGGTAAGGGCCCCAAGGAACGACTTCTTCACTCTTCACTGGGAGCTGTCTGTGTGTGTGTGTGTGTGTGTGTGTGTGGGAGGGTTGATATTGGCTACAGTATCTGAGTCACAGAGAAAACATTCTCTCTCCCTCCCTCCCTCTCTGCTCTCTCTCTTTTACATCACTTCAGCTCTCTTTCTTTGTCTCACTCCATCTCTGCTTCACTCTCTTTCTCAAACTCTCTCTTTGAATCTCCATCTTTCTCCCTTTCTCACACACACATACTCTCTCTCTCTCTGAGTTCTCTCTCTGTTGTTAATCCACTGTCTCCGTTAGCCAAAGTTAAAAACAGAAGAAGAACAGCGTCTATCTGCCTGACAGCTTGTTTGCCGTGTGCATCAGAAGCAGCTCAGGGCCGACAGCTCCGTCGCCTGCGCTCTAATTGAACGTCCACAATGAAGAGCGGCTATTCACTCATTAGCGCCTAATGGATAATCTCGACCACACCGCCTCGTCTCTCCGACAACAGCAGCAGCTCAGAGAGCAGTAACACCAAGTGGCAAGTTAATAAACGTCAGTGCGAGTTTTCTATGGAAATACAAGAAGAAAAAAGAACATAAGCAGACAGGTAAACATGTCATTGTGAAGCAGGACAGTCTCAGCTAGCAGCTCTCATGACTGGTCACAGGAACCACAAACCCAAGAACTACAGAACCAAGAACCACAGAACCAAAAACCACAAATCCAAGAACCACAAACCCAAGAACAAAAGGAGCCAAGAAGACATGTTCATGTTCATGTTCATGGAGGCCAGATCTACAGAGGGAGTGCGAAGGTACCGTCACTTTTCCTAAACGAGGAAGACAGTACAGTATATTTCTATTCAATGTTCAGTCTGGGAAAGTGTGTGTGTGTGTGAGGGTGGGTGGGGGGGATCTACTGCCATGAATGCTCCAAATGTGTGTTGGGTTTCCTTTTTTTGTTCTGACGCTCAACACAAACTTTACTGACAAAAAAAAAACAAAACAAAAAAAACAACTTGGACTACTGATTCAATCGCTTGATGCACACTGCTCCCCAGAGAGACCCACGTGTCCTTTACCTACTGTATGCTCCTTATTCTGTTCCTCTTTAAATGCCCAACGTCCAGCCAGTCAAATCAGCGATCTGCCATTTGAATGCGAGTGAGCAAACACACACATTAGGCATTAGGAGATAAAACTGCTCCGTAAAAATGGAGTCATCACTTAAGGCCTGATTCCTCTGTGATGATCTCATCCAATGCCATAAAGCACCCAAAGGTATTCAAAATGTAATGGCGGTGTGTGTGTGTGTGTGTGTGTGTGTGGTGGCGGGGGTTTAGAGGAGGAGGGCAGAGAACACACTTCTCAGGAATATGAAGCAAATGCCAAAAGGTTTTTAAGATAATGCCGCCGCCAGCCACTTTGTCCGTGAGCTCGCGGGGGAAATGCAATCTTCACTTTACCCATCAAGCCACAATTGGAACAAGCAGAGGCCCAATATTGCATTCAGACAGGCCAGATAAGCCAAAGATTTAAAAGTAATAAAATTGTAAAAGCAATTACTGAGGGAACAGGAGTGAGGGAGGTGGAGAGAGACAAAAGACAGAGGGGGGGGGTAAGAACAATATAGCGATTCATTTCACAAGCACGGACTCTTTAGTGCTTTTCTCATCGTTTCCTCTTTGCCAAGTTGGAGGGGTTGCTGGAGTTTGAAATGACTCTTCAGAGAGAACAGGTTGGTGAGGGCGGAATAGAGTCTGAGCAAATCTTTTTCTCTCTCTCTCTATTACACACACACACACACAGCTACAATGAGAATGAAGCCCTTACTACAGAGTAGTTATACTAGTAGATATTGTGACATAACCTTCAAAAGTGAACAGAACAGTGTGGCACCTTGATGATACTTGATTAAGGTGGCATACTCATCTCATCTCATGTACATTTTCTTGTATTTGAAACGTGGTTTACGAATGCCCAGAGCCGTTTATTGGGCGCTACGAATGTCTATCAAATGCGTCTGTACGTAGCTCATAACCGCTTTGGTGTCGTCATCGTCTTGCTGTCCCCCCTCCGTTCTGTGATTGGTTCCTTCGTTGAGGTGAAAACGAAGTCCATGGAATCCAGGCTGCTTAGCAGCGTGAATAAAACCGCATGCGTAAGGCAACATGGGGAAACCCAGGCTAGCGCTATGTCGTTGGTATGAAAGAATATATTTATTATTAATTAATCTGAGGTGGCAGAACTGTGCACCCTCCCCCCCCAACACACACTTTAACTCCTGCCTGTACTCCTACTTATAATGCCTGCACTCTCATCCTCTAGTACCTGCTGCAGTAGCTTATAATGCCTGCACTCTCATCCTCTAGTACCTGCTGCCCTCTCATCCTCTAGTACCTGCTGCAGTAGCTTATAATGCCTGCACTCTCATCCTCTAGTACCTGCTGCCCTCTCATCCTCTAGTACCTGCTGCAGTAGCTTATAATGCCTGCACTCTCATCCTCTAGTACCTGCTGCCCTCTCATCCTCTAGTACCTGCTGCAGTAGCTTATAATGCCTGCACTCTCATCCTCTAGTACCTGCTGCAGTAGGAAGTCCACCCTAACATCTCCTCTCCACTTTAACTTGAACATTACTCCTCATTTCTGTAAGTTGCTTTGGATAAAAGCGTCGGCTAATTGAATGAATGTAAATATAACGTTATGTCTGTTATTGTGTACAGGAGAGTGCTCAGCCACCATGCCATTAAATAATCAAGGTTAGCCACTTACTGCAGTTACTGAAACACTCTGGCCTCATGCTGTGTGGACTCTTTCTGGGGATCTTGTTATAAACAGCTCAAAGTAGAAATAAAAAAGCAGTGATTGTAGACAATTTCTACCTTGAGGGCACAATTTCCCCACTGAAAGTATTCTGCATCTTTCAATAAAGCATTGCATCTGAGGCAGAGATAGATGTGTTATTTTCAAATTGAAGGCTCATCAACACAACAAAGAACACTGCACAACAACAACAACACTTTCTTCGAAAATATGAGAATACAGAAAAGGAATAAAGAGTGGAACGCTCCTCTTGAAAATTAATGACTTAAAATTAATTGAAAAAATGTCCTCTGGCTGATGAGAACCAATCATGTGTCATTTAGCGCGGCTGCCTCCGCACGCTATGCTCTTTGTCTATTATTATCGTTTGCGCCGATCACCGCCTTGTCACGTTTCCGTGTCATTCCGCGAAGGAATGATAAAGAAGAGCTCTATCAGCTAGCGGATCTTCACAGCTGCTCTTGATTTCTCTCCGAGTCTGTCTCTCTCTCTCTCTCTCTCTCTCTCTCTCTCTCTCCTAAGCCGCACTTCCTCTCGCGTTGATGTGGAGATGAGCAGAATGTAGGCGAAACAAATTAGACCATAAACACTGTTTTCCAGCCTCATTTAATCTCTTCCGCCCTTCGGCAGCCAGGCAGGCAGGCAGGCAGGCGTCGGAGCGTAATTGGGCAGTTTGTGAACGCCTCAGAGAGTGAGAGAGAGAGAGACTGAGAGAGACTCCTGGATAGTTTCAAAAAACACATTCAGGAGAATTACTGCCACCTGCGTGTGTCTTTGTGTGGAACCGGGGGCCGCACCTGAGCAGGTTTAAGAGGACACCGTGGGGGCATCTGGAGGCTGATCTGATTCCGCCTCTACAATTCAATTCAGCTCAACTCCGGGGTCCCCAATCCCTCCCACACAGCCACAAACCTGAGCAACAAAAATAAATGAGGAAAAAAAATCATCTGAACACCTACGAGAGGTTGGAGAGGTTTGAGGAAAGAGCCACACGCAGCATCTGCTGAGATTTGACACTAGATGCTGGGTAGCAGCAGATGGAGGCCATGTGCAGTCACGGGTCTTGTAAACAAGTTGTTTGCTGGCAGGATCGTATCGGGCTTCCTGCTTCCTGGATCTACACCAGCCACAATGAGAAGGTCCCTTTGTGATGCGTGGGCTACGTTTGCTACTCCAGGGCCCTGAGGTCATGATAACGAATACATCACTAAAGGATACTGGACAGACTGAGGAGAAAGAGAGGGAGAGAAAGGGGGAGTGAGAGAGAGAGGGAGGGAGAGAGAGCGAGAGAGAGAGAGGGAGAGAGAGAGAGTAATAATAATAATAATAATCCTATTATTATTATTATTATTATTATATATTTTTTTCTTTCCTTTCATTATTTCATTTTATCTCTATACCAATACGTATGTAAAGTTGATTATTAACATGTTATACTTGTAGCTTTGGCAACAGTGACTTTACTCATTCATGCCAATAAAGCACCATTTGATTTGATTTGATTTTGAGAGAGACATTTACTGAGACATGGTCCTCTGACTTTAAATGTGAAGGGACAGTGTCGGTCACACAAAGTGAGCTGCTAATTCTCACAAAATGCTTCAAGAGCTACACGGCCATTAGAGAGGAACAGCAGAGCACCAGCCTCGTACACAAAGCCACAACTCAACCAAAACACCACTAAAACAGAGCAGCTTCCCAAGGGAAATACATATTTTTATGTAATGCATTTGTATATCACGATAATGATGATGATGATGATGATGATGACGATGATGATGACAATGACAATGATAATGACGATGAAGAACAGCACCTCCTGAAATCTCAGCTCTCTTTTACATAAAGGTCCAAGTGTGTTTGTGTTTGTCAGTCTTCACAGATGTTAGCCCTAACTTTTTAGAATCCTCATGAGCTCCCTGCATGAAGTCCGAACAGAAAGCCTCTAACAGACCTCCGTAGGCCTCCTGTTACAGGGGGGAGCTCCTGCTGCGTGTGGTCAGTGAGAGAATCGGAGTGACAGCACTGGTCACTGGCTTCAAACCTCCGTTACGCCCCGCAGGCCCACTCTGCAAGGACACGGCCGGCCATGCGCTAAAACGCCCAGTGGAAACGCAAACTCAACGCAAGGAACTACTGGAGCAAACGTTTCCCTCTGGGGTCAAGCTGGTCACTGTAGGTGTGGATGCGTTTGAGGTGTGTTAGCAGCAGCACTCTGTCTGTCTGTGACTAAACCTTAGAGGTGTCAATATACTCAATACCAAATTGAACTCTGTGGCGTTTTTGATGAATCGGATAAATTAGAGATAAATCAACGGCAATTGAGTGAGCGAGAGGGACACACACACACACACACACACACACACACACACACACACACACACAAACACCATGAAAACAAAACTCTCCCTCATGGTCAATAAAGTAGCAGTGTGTGTTCTCAGCGGTGTGGTGTGTAAAAGAGTATAGAAGAAAAAAGAAAAGAATATAAAAGCAGTGAACGAGCGATCAGATCCAGAGCGTCATCCTGCTCAAAGCCTGCTAGTGTTCACGTCTCCGCTGCCTCTGCTGCCTCCGCGCTGAGGGGCCCCTCGCACAGAGCGGACACGTTTCCCGCCGCCATGGGTGTCTCACGGCTGGAGACATACCGGCTACAAAAATATCCTCGCTTCCTTGTCCTTTTTTTTGTGTCGCTTTTTATAGCTGTCGTTTTTTTTTTTTTTTTTTGGCCAGCAACTTGCTAACAGTGTCTGTGTATCTCACCAATGCAAACTTCTCCGGAAGTTACTATCCAAAAAAAACAGTGGAAAGAAAAGCCAAATGCACACACACAAACACACACTCCCTGACACACAGTAGAGTAGAAACAGGAAAAGTCTTTCCTTGCTTTTAGTCCATTTTTTTAAAGCTTCAACACTTTGCTGCACTTGACATGTTGAAGGTTTTGAGTTGTTGTTTAGTTTTATTTTTTCTTTGTTCATCGTTGTTTTTTCCATCCACATGTGTATCATCCCAGGCTGTTCTGTAATCCACCGTTTAGTTTTTGGGACAAGAACAACACCAGCAGAAGTGGAAGAAAAAAAAGGTAATAAAAAGCTTTCTCATATTTTTCTTCTTTAGCTGACCAGCAATGCTTGCCTCCGCATCGGGCAAATCCGTTGGCATGGAAACCATCATTCATGTCCTGGAGCTGAAGGAGACAGTGAGAAGGGAGAATGAAGAACAGAGAGAGAGAAAGAGAAAAGGATATAGAAAAAAAGAAAAGAGGGTGCAAAAAGTCAGACATGAGTAGATGATGCAAGATAAACAGAAAAAGAAAATCAGTCCAGTCCCAATTCAGTTATAAAACTGCAGACATAAACCCAGTTGCTATTAAATATTAAGTTTCTTTTTCAAAAAATACACACAAATACACTACACACACACACACACACACACACACACAGACACACACGCACACACACACAGACACACTTTGGAAGCAAACCCTATTAAAAAGAGGCCGCTTTCAGGGGCCTTTCTACTCTAGCAGGGAGCTATTACGAAGAGGAAATCAACAGCCAGGATATAGATACAAGAGATACGCTGGAAATCCAATTACAAAGAACTTCCAGCGCAGTTCATAGTCTGCGGCTCAGATCGGGACCCTGGCGGAAATCCTTGGCAAACGCTATAAAACATTAAGTTAAAAATTGGATTTTGACAATCCCCATCCTCTAGCCTCAGCAAGTCAGGCAGGTCTCTCCCCCTCACGGGGCCAGAGTGGAGTGATAAAGTCGGCTTGACTCTCCTCTTTTACTGGCTTTAGACGCTCGCTGCTTCATCTGTTTGTTTATTTATTTATTTACTTCCTTATTTATTTTGCTATTCAAACAAACTGCATGCTGAAAAAGCACTTTGGAGAGGCGAGGACTAAAATGCGAAGCAGTCTGTAAATACAGAAATGAGAAAGTTGTGTGTGTGTGTGTGTGTGTGTGCGTGTGCGTGTGCGTGTGCGTGTGTGTGTGTGTGTGTGTGTGTGTGCATGTGTGTGTGTCTCTGCCTGCATGGGTGTGCATGAATTCAAATATCTGTGTGTATGGGGCTTTTTGTGTCTGTGTACATCTGCATATTTGGTTGCATGTACACAGAGGCTTTGTGTGGGTGTTGGCCTATGTGAGTGGTGTGTGTGTGTGTGTGTGTGTGTGTGTGTGTGTGTGTGTGTGTGTGTGTGTGTGTGTGGTCAGACTCACCTGTAAGTGGTGTGTGGGCTATACTGCGGTGCAGACAGTGCTGACGGTGAACTCGGTCTCGTTGGCCATGATGTCGGTGGGCTGGATGTTGCGGTCGTACATGGGGTTCTCGAACGTGGCCCTGCCGTTGGTGTTCTCGTGGCCCGCGTAGCCATTGAACGGAACTTTGGGTCTTCTCCTGTGAACATCACACATAGACATCCCTCTGTCCGGCTCTCTGTGTGTATACATGGTTTTGCATAAAAAAAACACCAAACTCTCCGAATGTGCGTGGGATTTGTGTGTGTGTGTGTGTGAGTGTGTGAGTGAGTGAGAGTGTGTGAGAGTGTGTGAGTGTGTGAGTGTGTGAGTGAGTGAGTGAGTGAGTGAGTGAGTGAGTGAGTGAGAGAGAGAGAGAGAGAGAGAGAGAGAGAGAGAGAGAGAGAGAGATTGCAGATTGAGAGAAACAGATTGTGTGGGTTTGGAAGAAGGACAGACTTATGTTTCTGTGTGTGTTCTCTGTGTGTGTGTGTGTGTGTATGTATGTGTGTACATACTGTATGTGTGTGTGTGTGTGTGTGTGTGTGCCTACCTGTGTTTATAGAGGTACAGTGCGAATCCTGCAATGATCATGGCAATGAAAGGCACTAAAATGGCAGCTGCTACGGAGCTGCTGTTGGAGGCAAAGTTATAGCTGGGGTTTTCTCTGCTGGGGTCCAGATTATCTGTACACACACACACACACACACACACACACACACACACACAAACAACATCAACAATTAATACAAATCAAGCCCAACACCTGCTTTAAGGTCATGTTTAACAACTTTTTTGGGTAATACATTTTTTTTATCACAATTTATATGCAAAGCATGTGACTCCAGTAACACAGGCCTTCTGTGTTGTACATAATTTAATTTAGTGGTTACAGCAGTTTGATAACCAAGTACACAGTGACAGTGAAGGGCCCAAGCTGCAGGACCACTGCATTAGGCGCCCTGCAGACTAGCAGCTTGTTGTGGGCACACGTCAAAGTCCATTAGCCACACGGTATTTTTTAATTAGTAACATCAAGCTCTCACCGAGATGAAGTCATTTTGGATTCAGTGTGCGACTCAGGTGCACAACACCCCCCCCACACACACACACACAATATACAATAGAGAGACTGTTGTAGAGAGAGAGAGAGAGAGAGAGAGAGAGAGAGAGAGAGAGAGAGAGAGAGATATTCCATGGAGTCATGCTTCACTTAAGTTCTTGAGTATTTGTAAATTTGCACATTAGCCATATTCCTTACATTTTTTAATAATGGATTTCACTGAACTCTAAAGGATGTGATCCATCCCCTCACTTATGCTTGTCAATAACCTTTTCTCTGAGTTGTTTGGAGTGTTTTTTTTTTGTCTTCATGGTGGAATCGTAGCCAGGAATACTGATTGACCAGTGACTGGACCTTCCATTGCACTCAGGTGATTTCCATTTCACTAATGGAATAGTAGCACTGTAGAATATTGGTGGTTTTTAAGATAAGACTGTTTTTATATGTTTTTGTATATTTATTTTGTATTATTCCTGTGAATGCTTAGGCCATGCAGCATATGATTTGTCGGGCCAATAAAGCAGATTTGAATTGAACTGCTGGCTCACACCTGTTTAGCAGACAATGTCAAAACTCCGCCCCTAATACAATCTGAACTACGAACGAGAAAAGATTCAATTAACTCACGTAACAGTGGCAGCAAGTCAAACTGCTTTGGGATGACAGACATGCACACACACACACACACAGACACACACACACACACACACACACACACACACACAGACACACTGCCTGCACCCCTCTGGTTTTTTGACAGTGCGATGGACAGGCAAATAGCTGTGATTAACAGGCTTTTGGTTAGGAATGCAGATTGCATAATTACAATCATGCCAACGTACCAGTGAGGTTTCAGTCCCCCCCTCCATTTCAGTGCCTGTAAATAAATACCCATCTGCCCCACAGGGAGGGTACAGGGGGCACTTACACTGCCACCCTTCAGTTACACGCCCCCTTTACATGTCTAGCACACAGGCACTCTCTGTTCCCTACAAGCCCAGAGGATCAGCTAGCTGGGGGCTGTTGGGTTTAACTCTTAAAGGTGTGGGTTTTTGAACATTGTAACATAAGATTCCGTTTCACAACAATTGAAGGTTCTAAAATTCTATGTTGAATTCAATGAACCCAGATTTTCTTTAGAACGTTCCAACATTCCATTCACACCAGTGTGACGGTACACCTTTAAGGGATAAATGGTCTGCGTCTGCTTGTAATGTCTTATCCTACATATATTAACTGCTTTGGCAATACAAGTGTCCATTTGTCATGCCAATAAAGCAGAACAGAGTGAGAGAGCAAGCAGTCATACCCAATAGGTCACTAAAACCGTTGGCAGATTCTAGGAAAGAGGATCATTGCAAAACATGCTCCGGACAACCCCCATTTGAGAACCTGTGAATTTTGATTGGACAGAAATCCGATTTGAAAAGGAAAAAAGGCCACACTGAAGCACACTGAATGCCAAAACCTGTAGTGATTTGTTTTTGTTGTATTTGTTGCATGCAAAAAAGACCCTTTCATCCCCTTTCTGATCATTGATACAATTGGCCAGCACTCCTAAAAAAACAAAAACAGACTGAGTGAAGCCTGCTCCTACCACAGAAAACAGATTTGAATTCACAGAAAACACATTTGACATCCTCAATATGAAAGGGATCAGTATGTGTATTCTCCTCAGTCACCTTAATACATCTTGCCTTGCCACTATTGATTCTGTAGCTCCTTTAAAACAAAAGCGGTGTAAATCCAATAGGTCAACTACTCCTTGGCTAAATTCCACTACCTGTTCGCTCAGAAAGGCTTGTAGGAAAGCAGAGCGAAAATGGAAAAAAGATAAACTACAGGTCTCCTATGATATATTTAGAGATTCTCTTAGGGCTTATCAAATCACTGTCAAATCAGCAAAGGCAGCTTTCTATGCTGAGCTTATTAACAAAAATGCTCACAGACCAAAAGTGTTGTTTAACACAATTAATTCTATCATAAATCCTCCTACTACAATGTCCATGTGAGATGTTTCTCAATTTCTTTATTGACAAAATTGACAACATAAAGTCTCATATTACACCCTCAATTTCTGATCCTGCTTTGTATCCAGCTGGTCCAAAATGCTGCAGCCAGATTACTGACTGGATCTAAGAAACGTGACCACATTTCACCTGTGTTGGCTAAACTGCACTGGCTTCCTGTGGAACAAAGAATTACTTTTAAAATTCTTCTGTTTGTTTTCAAAGCTTTACATGGTTTAGCACCTCAGTATTTATGTGATCTTTTAATTCCTTACTGTCCTCCTAGACCTCTTCGATCATCTTCCCAGTGTCTCCTAGACCTCTCCGATCATCTTCCCAGTGCCTTCTTTGTGTTCCTTCTGCCTCTCTTAAATCCAAAGGTGACAGAGCTTTCTCTGTCTATGCTCCCCAGCTAATATAAAAGTTAATGACATATTATTATTTATCGAGCTTTTCTGATTAGCTTTGTGGATAATTTATGGAATTTATGGTTTATGGCTTTATGGTCTTGTGGGGTGTATAAGGCACCCTACTGCCAGTGGTTGGTTGTGTGAGAGTTTGTGCTCCTTCAGGGGAGGGGGGTGTAACAGAGTTAGAAATGTAATTTAGTGTTTGTATGTGATTTTCGTCGTAATTAAGCAGCTTTATTGAGATTGGTGTTTTGGAGCCCCCTTTGGAGAAACGCTACACTGCAGCTCTGCTGCGTTTTGTCCTTGTATTGTTGCCATAGCCGATCAGAAGCGGTATGCTTTGCATTGCGTAGGTTGACTGTATAAAGCACTCCCCACTTTGTTTTCATTTTGTAACTGTAAAATGTTGTTTAAGTTGAAAACTTTGATATACCACCTGTATTATATTACTTTACATGTACAACTGAGTTAAGATTTGGGTGCAATTCTAGCAACTTAGAGAATGTTTATTAATGTTTTCATTATGACCTCTAGTTCATACACACTGAGTCTAACGTGACTAGCTGTAAACTCCGCTAGCAAATTTCCATGCATTCAGTGTAGTTTAGCTTAGTGTGCATGGAAAGTGCAATTCAGTCTAGCAGGAAATGAATGTACATTTAGTTTAGCATTATGTTTATGCATTACCTCCGTATGATCTACGTCTGTGAGTGTTTAGTGAGTCTCAGAATATTAATAAACTGTTGTTCTGTGCACCTGAACATTCCATGTCGCATGTCTCCCTTAGTAGGGCTGACAGTGATGGTATAGGAATGATGCATGTAATATACCCCATTCAACTACTTGTTGTTTTGTTTTAACTTTTCCTAAAGGAATAAATGTGATGAGCCAGTTTTGGTCTCAGTCCCTTCACCGTCTGACTAGTTATATATTACTAATATATTAATAAAGTTTAACCAACTTTATTATAAGGGTCCCCCATACTGATAGTTATATATTACTAATATATTAATTAAGCTTAACCAACTTTATTGCAAGCAGTTCCGGCGCCGACAACAGTGGCATCATGTCAAGGTAGCTCCGTGTTTTTTTCTTGAATTTCCCCTTGGGGATCAATAAAGTATCTATCTATCTATCTATCTATTGTAAGGGTCCTATGGAGAGCGGTTCATATTGGGATAGGCAGAAGTACAGTTTAATAACAATTAGTTAAAGAATAATAAGTCATTAACTTTTCTATTAACATATAGTTTGCAAATAAACATTTAACATTTAAATGATGCAAGAAATAACTGTTAATTAGTGCCAAAAAGACATTTAGTTAACTATTAACACATATTAATACAATATTAGTTAATAGATTTGCTAAAACATTAACATACAGATTTTATGCAAACAACTAATATTTAATTAATGATTAAAAAACTATTAACTTGTGCCAAATAGATATGTTAGTAACAATTAACAAAGGGTTAGGTAATTACTAGTTTGCTATTTATTATGGCACCTTATTATGGAGTGTTACCATAAATTTGACTTGACTTGACTTGACCTTTATGTTAGCTTAGCTTGTCTTAGCGACGTGCTACTGGAGATGAATGAAGAGGAGCCTTCACTTACCCAACCTCTGAAGCCCAAACTGTCCAAAACCTTTTCCGCGGACGAAGCCCTGGTAGACAAACGAGTTGGTGGAGGGCATGTATGACACCTGAAGGGGAGGAGAGGAGAGAAATGGACTGCATTGATATAGCTCTAGCCCTCAAGCACCTTAGCGCTAGCACGCAATCACCTTAGCACCAGCACTCATAGCACCTTAGCGCTAGCACTCAAAGCACCTTACAGAGAAATGCCTGCATTCATTCACACACCCACACGTTTAATTCCACACCAAACACACTCCCACGTTTAATTGCACTCCAAACACACTCCCACGTTTAATTCCACACCAAACACACCCCCACGTTTAAAACACACCAAACACACTCCCACGTTTAAAACACACCCCCACGTTTAAAACACACCAAACACACTCCCACGTTTAATTGCACATGTTTTTCCTTCTCCTCATGTTCCCATGTGTCTGGGGTTTGGCAGACAGGGCTGATGTGTGGAGTGAAGAGGAGGACATGGACCTGTTCTTGACTTTTAATTATTAGTGCCCTGTTATTATTAGTGAGAAGTTCTCTCTGTCTCCCACTCTCTCACACAAACACACACACACACACACACACACACACACACACACAAGTGAGGAAGCGGGGAATAAGACATAAAAAGACACATGAACCCACATACGGAAAGCAGGGAGCAGGAAATAAGAGAGAGAGAGAGAGAGATAGAGAGGCATACACACACACTAACCTCCTGACCTGCTCTTTTAATTACGTTTGTGCTACAGCTAGCTCCCCTGATGCAGTGGAAGGAGGTGTGTGTGTGTGTCAGGGGAGGGGGAGTGTTAAACTGATTAAACTGACATTTTAATTAAAAGCTAAACTTTCTCTGGGTCTTTCATATCCTCAGGAGGGAAGGGTGTGTGTGTGTGTGTGTGTGTGTGTGTGTGTGTGTGTGTGTGTGTGTGCGCGCTGGCAGTGCCAGGAGAATGTCTGTGTTTTAGGAATGGTAAGTATAGAATTAGAGCAGTGTGTACTGTCTGTGTGTTTTAGGTGTGTGTGTGTGTGTGTGTGGGGGGGGGGGTCCACATGGTGTTGGTTCCTTTTGACTGTAATAATGTCATAGGGCATGTGTCAGCCTTGACAACTCTCTTAGGGTGTCTGTAAATACCTGTGTGTGATACTATTAACACTATTAACTAACACAGGTGCTGTTTAACCAATCAGTGCTGAGCGTATTTACAGGATTGACATTCTGCTAAACCAATTGGGCTTTATTTGACGTATTGCTTGACCATGCCGGGTTCATTTGACGTGCTGTTTGACCAGGCAGCACTTTTATGACATAGACAGAGTGCACGCTGGCTTATCAGCGGTTCATGTGACATGTTTTCCGTCATATTAGTCAAAATGGGTTTGGAGTGGACGCATTGGAGGGGAACTATGCAGGCTAAGAGACGCAGAGAAAGAACTCAACTCTAATCAAATAGGAGCTCAAATTGAGCACGGCAGGCCACACAGTCAAGCTCAAAACTCAAGCAGCAGATCTGAGTTCAGCTTTTGACTGAAATGCATTGATATCAAATAAATATTTATTTATTCACTATTCAGAATGCTTCTGGAATGCTTTTGGAATAACAGCACAATACTACAAAGGTACGCAGCAGAAGAGATGTCAGGAGATTTCAAACTGTAAGGAGCAAGAAGTTTTGTATCCCCTAATAAGTGGAGTTTCAAGGGGAAGATGACGTGGCGACGCGCGGCCTTGTGTGGATGTATCCCAGCGTGAGCTCGCCTGGGTGTCAGCTTAACGTCTTAACCCGGGCTGCCTCACAGCATCAGAGAGCAGCACAGAGTTCACACAGAGTTCAGCCACAACAGAGCCAAGCGAGGGAAGAAAGAGATAGAGAGGGGGAGATGGAGGGAGAGAGAGAGGGAGAGGGAGGGAGAGAGAGAGAGAGAGAGAGAGAGAGAGAGAGAGAGAGAGAGAGAGAGAGAGAGAGAGAGAGAGAGAGAGAGAGAGAGAGAGAGAGAGAGAGATAGAGAGAGAGAGAGGAAAAGAGAGGAGGAGGAGGGTGGATAAAGATAGAGTGAGGGGGAGAGAGAGAAAAAAGAGAGAGAGGGAGAGGGTGAGAGAGAGAGGGGGAGAGGGAGAGAGAGAGAGGAGGAAGGTGGAGAAAGAGAGGGAGAGAGAGAGTGAGAGAGAGAGAGGGAGGAGGGTGGAGAGAGGTGAAAGGAAAAAGAGAGGGAGGGAGGGAGGGAGGGAGGGAGGGAGAGAGAGAGAGAGGAAAAGAGAGGGAGGGAGGGAGGGAGGGAAAAGGGGAAAATCAATGCTGTTCTTACACGTCCTTCTAAGGCCCAGTTTTCTATCTTGAACTTGTTCATGAAGATCTCCACTGGACCTCGGACCTGGTGCACCTGCAACAGCAGCTGAGCTTCTTCTCTCTTGTAGGTGCCTACAGACACACACACACACACACACACACACACACACACACACACACACACACACACAATGAAGGAGAGAATGAGAAGTTTATCTCACCAATAAAATTCATCACATTTCTGTACATCCTCAGAAAAAGAGACATGGACATGTCCCCAAAAGCACTGGCAGAGAGAGAGAGAGAGAGAGAGAGAGGGTGGGGGTTGTGTGTGTGCTCATGGGTATGTTATAGTCACATACAGTGAAAGTGTATGTGTGTGTGAGTGTATGTGTGTATGTGTGTGTGTGTGTGTGTGTGTGTGTGTGTGTGTGTGTGTGTGTGTGTGTGTGTGTGTGTGTGCGCCTGTGTTCAAAGCCAAAGCCAAACCACTGGTTCAGTGATGGTGGACCCCTGCAGCAGGCTTAAGCAGTCATGTCAGGCCCGTCACACAAATCGCTAGCGTTGTTATGACAGCTCCCATTACATTCTGACGAAGCCGCTAACGACCGCTAGCTCCTGACAGCTGTGCTAACACCCTGTGACATGTCAGAGCTCAGAGCCACTTGTTGAATCTGAATACATCTGCATCAGCAGCCAGCTTCGCTCACCTCCGAGACTCAGCCTGCCTCTAACGGACAGGACAGTACGAGAGCACAATTTAGGGATCAGCACTTGTCTGTCCACACATCCGTCCAGCTCAAAGCATTTAACATAAACTTTAGCTTTTCATGAGAGATTTCTATTTGTTCTGTGCTTGGTGTAACTCTGTCACCTATTGGTTGGCCACCAGGACAATAGAAAAAGGCAATTTCAAGAGGTGGCTCATAACAAGTCTGTATTTTGAATAATATTTAGGAACCTGTGAACATTCTGTTATTTTGGAAATGGATTATTTGAAATTGAATAGGTGGGACATCAAACGTCTAGCTAAGCCAGCTACAGATTTACAGTAGTGCAAATGTTTAATTCATTTATAAGCAGCAAGCAAAATGCAGAGTGTTGCACTCATACACTGCTATAGTGTACAGTATGCATGCAATTCTGGCGGCTAACACCACTGGTTGGCTAATGCCAAGTGGCTACATGGGAAACAAGCTGCCTGATTGGTAGGGATCGAGCGGTTTCAGGAAGTTCTACATGGCAGATTGTCAGTAACTTTGCACTCTCTAATTCAATGGGTCAGTCTGTGAGCTTTGTTCCTACTCTATTGACCAACTAGCTGAATCAATGCACAGCTCTCTACAGACAATTAAAACCTTCAGTACACATTTAACACACTGACATGTCAGTGATTGTGCCAATGTATTTCCATTTTCTGGGTAAATATAAAATAAAATAAAATAATTAAATAATAATAATAATAATAATAATAATAATAATAATACAAATAATAATAATATAAAACTATGTTCTCTGCAGTACCCTGCGCTGTCAGATGAACATGGAAAGTTCCGGAACACAGCAACTCCTGGCGGCTCTTCCCACCTGCGGCCCTCGGCCTCCTCCCGGTGAGGAGCGGAATGCCGGTTTGATCTACCGCTGGCTGATTTGCATCTTCCGCCTGATGCTGCCTAACGCCAAAGCTGACTGCCTGTCGGGAGCCAAGCGCCAGCTGCGCCGCTTTACTGGCAGCTTAACGAGCCCTCTCTCCACAAAGAGAGACTCGCTTTGGAAACGGGTTTTCTTGGTTGTGCAACACACACGGGGGGGTAGTGCAATTATGCGTGGTTCTTTCTGTTCTCTGCTGCATGGCCAGTGCTGGCCCTGAGGCGTGCTATCCGATACTGTAGATCAGATAGAGAAGTAGCCCGTGGGGAGTCCAGACTGAAGTGTTTAGGTTGATTCCCTTTAGAATACGATACACACCATAGAGAATGGGTTTGCATTCCTTTAAAGAAAAAGCAGCGAAACGTTTATGTACACTGACAGACTAAATTATCTCACACACACACACACACACACACATGGGCAAACACACACACACACACACACACGCTATTGTGATATACTATTGTGAGCTCAAACAATCATACAAGAGGTGCACACACATACACACACACACACACACACACACACACACACACACACACACACACACACTCACCGGAGAGTTTGAGTTCGACCCCGCTGTGGTCGATGAGGGTGGCGTTGACTCGGTTGCTGAAGGGCTCGAACGCCGTGACACTCAACATGGCTGGCTGCTTCTTCCCCAAATACTCATATGAGCCCCGCCACAAGGAGTTCTTGGCAAACACTCCGCCTGGCACTGATAGATAAACACACACACACACACACAGAATGAGAGAGGGAGAGAGAGAGAGAGACAGAGAAAGACCAAGAGAGAAAGGGGAAGAGGGGCAGATAGAGAGAGAGAGAGAGAGAGAGAGAAATGAGAGTAGAACAAAATGGAAAGGAAATTATTAGACCCTTAGAAAGGTCCCTTTAGAAAGGTCCCAAGTGAACCCTAGCCACTACAGAATGCAGCCCTTAGAAAGGTCCCAAGTGAACCCTAGCCACTACAGAATGCAGCCCTTAGAAAGGTCCCAAGTGAACCCTAGCCACTACAGAATGCAGCCCTTAGAAAGGTCCCAAGTGAACCCTAGCCACTACAGAATGCAGCCTTTAGAAAGGTCCGTTTGAGGATGCTGGCTAGTAAAAACACACAAAGGCCCGAGGCACCCTAGGGGGTCTTTCAGTGGCACTAACCTGTGCCTCAGAGAGACTCACCTGAGAGACAGAGACAGGCACTCACCTGGGAGACAGAGACAGGCACTCACCTGGGAGCTTATTACTGGGTGGCTCCTGCACTGGGCCCACTGTCTTCCCGCTGGGTCTGTTATCAGCTGCAACAGGAGAGAAAGATGTACGGTCACAACCCAACACAAGCAATGCAACCAGGGAATGAGTGTTAGAGAGAACTCTGAGTGAGAGCACACACACACACACACACACACACACACACACACACACAGCACAGCAAACCCAGATGTGATAGGATGCTTTTTTTATCTTCTAATCTCTGAGAGTTTAGAGTTGAATTTCCCTCCTTCCTCCTCTCTTCTTCCCACCTCCTTCTTCCTCTCCTCTCTCCTCTTCCCTTCTTCCCACCTCCTTCTTCCTCTCCTCTCCTCTCTCCTCTTCCCTTCTTCCCACCTCCTTCTTCCTCTGATTCTACAGTGCGCCCCCTACAGTTTTGGGGTGCATATTGTTGGTGTTGTTGCTGTATCTCTGCCATGATGAACATGTACAACATGAAGCCATCTTATAGCTAAATGTGCCATAGGGGGCCTTTAAAGCAACACCAAAGAGTTTTTTGTACCTTAAAATAATGTTTCCAAAATCGTTTCAGTGGTTCATCAACTCGTAACAGGGTGAACGGCACTTCTGAATTCGCTTCGCGACTCTCTATCGGCTATAACCGCACTATGCAAGTTTGCCAGATCGGGTGCAACGCAATCATGCAACATACTCTACCTTGTCTGTGGACATTAGAGTGAGGATTTTTCTGTCCGATCCCGGCCCGCGTCCGACAGAGCAGTAACTGAACCCGACCCGAGCCCGACAGGCATTAAGATATTTATGTCCGAGCCCGACCCTAGCCCGACACAGTTAAAATCACATTTGTTTCTCATACTAATGCCACATGTACGTTTGTTTGTGTGGAAAGCCCGCTTTTATTAAGCAATTGTAGGAAGGCATTCGGAAAATGTCAACAGATGAGCGCATCAACGCACACGGGGCAACAAGCGCCATTAACACAGGCGCGCGCAAGAGGCCCAATCATAGCCAATTGAAATTCAATTAACATAGCCCTATCAAAAATGGGCAAAGCTAACAGAACAAAATCCAAAAAAAAATAACACAACAGGTTCTGAATCTTTAAATTAATTCAAATAAACACGAATATCCCCAGCAATAACATTAACGTATCACAAATGCAGCTTATTGACATGAAAATCACTCTTACCATTTTCCTCGAAAACTGTATAGACTAAACTGCAACATGGGATCTATTTACATAATCCATTCATCAAAGTTTAGGCTAATCCATGTTCTTATGCAGAAAAAGGATTGCATCAACGGTGGATGGCTTCAAGGCTGTCGATGGCCCTGCCAGCAGCGCTAAAGTTGCGCTCACTGCTACTGCTGCTGGCTGGAATGGCAAGGATGCCGCGGGCAAGGACACTAAGCTTCGGGTAGTTGAGTTGCTGATCTCTTCACCAGCCCAAAACATCTCTGTCGTCCTGCATTGCATGATTATGAGTCGAGTACATCTCGACTTCGTCCGTGGCATCTGCATTTCCCACTCCTCAAAGTCAACTGCAGCTTTCTTGGGCGAAGGTCCTTCAGTGGCGGCCTCCTCAGTGTGGAGGTCATGGAGCTGTCTCCGAACCTCCAGGTGAAGGTTGTCTCTCTCTGAAGAGGACAACATTCGGAGCTGGCTATATTTAGGACAAAGGAAAGTTGCAATTTTTTGGAGTTCTTGGATCTCCACTTTACGCAAAATCCAACTGAGATGCCGCTCACGGATGATGGCTTTATAGGGGCTGTCAGTCGTCTTTCTGTTGCAGTGACGCTTCAGTCGCTTAAACCACAGAAACACCAGGTTTATGGTTGGGTACTGGTCCCCTTCAAGTTCACGCTGGGCATCATAAAATGGTTGCAGGAACTCGACAAGAAAGTCAAGGACATCTGGAGATATGGCATCGATCCGCCAGCCCTCTACACACTCATCTAGTTTTTCGCGTAGTTCCTGATAAACCGAGCGGACAGAATTTAAGGTCAGATATACCGTGCTAAACCTTGTGTCTGCCATTTGGATGACAGTTTTGACAGCAAAGATGCC
>NC_055977.1:4398552-4401052 GCF_018492685.1 Alosa sapidissima | reverse complement strand
GCTGACACTAACGGCTTGTGCTTACGCTAAGTGCAGATGTAAATTGGCCCAAGGCTAACTCTGTGTCAAATGGCAACATTTATGTATTAAATTGTACTTGGTCCCTAACAAATAAACAAAACATATAGCTAAATAAAACCTGTATCCCCCTGCCAGATATCCAGCCAGCCTGATCCTAGGTCAGTGGCCCCTGCCTTCCCAGGGAAGCTGATTATTAGATCCTGTTGGGCACACATTCTCGTTTAAGTCGATTCCTGCGTGCTCGTTATGAGGCGGAGCCTACGCTCTGCTGCACTCACCATGTCGTGTGGAGAGTGTGAGAGTCATGCTCCTCTCTCTCCATCCTTCTCTCCCTCCCTCCATCCCTCTCTCCCTCTCTCCCTCTCCCTCTCCCTCCCTCCATCCCTCTCTCCCCTCTCTCCCTCTCCCTCTCCTCCCTCCCCTCCATCCCTCCATCCCTCTGCTGCACTCACCATGCCGTGTGGAAAGTGTAAAAGTCATGGTCCGCCTCCCAGGATAATCCAACTAGGCCTATTGACCACTCATTTTCACTCCCTCCTTCTCTCCCCCCTATCTCCCTCTCCCTCTCTCCCTCCATCCCTCTCTCCATCCCTCTCTCCCTTCCTCTGCATCCCTCTCTCGTCTCCCTCCTTCTCTCTCCACCTCTCCCTACCTTTCTCCCTCTCCATCCATATCTCTATCCATCCCTCCCTCCATCCCTCTCTCCCTCCCTCCCTCTCTCTCTCTCCTCTCTCCCTCCCTTCCTCCCTCTCTCCCTCCCTCTCTGCATCCCTCTCTCCTCCCTTCCTCCTTCGCTCTACTTCCTTGTCCTCCTGGGAGAGTGCTGGGTTGTCAGGATGCCAGACTACATGTGGAGTTTAATTAATAGGATATGTGTGTGTGTGTGTGTGTGTGTGTGTGTGTGTGTGTGTGTGTGTGTGTGTGTGTGTGTGTGTGTGTGTGTGTGTGTGTGTGTGTGTGTGTGTGTGTGTGTGTGTGTACGTGTGTGTGTGTGTGTGTGTGTGTGTGTGGTGTGTGTGTGTGTGTGTGCGTGTTTGGCTGTGGGTGTGTGTGTGTGTGTGTGTGTGTGTGTGTGTGTGTGTGTGTGTGTGTGTGTGTGCGTGTGCGTGTTTGTGTATGTGTGTGTGTGTGTACGTGTGTGTGTGTGTGTGTGTCCTCTGCTTCATGTAAGCTCCCCTCACAGAGCTGAAGTCCTGCCCTGGCAGGCAGGGTCATTGACATGCATGGTTAAGCCTTAGTCCCCCCTCCTTTACCCTAACACACACAACTCCTCCCGCCACACACACACACACACACACACACAGTTGTGCTATATTTATTTATTTATTAGTTTATTTATGTACGATTAGCAAACAAGTTATCTTTGATCTGTTCTGCTGATAAGTGATTCTACAGTTCTACAGTTATTCTGCTTGGCTCAGGCTCCCCTAGTTGCCATCTCTGTGCATATTTCCCCATTGCTCTCCCTGCCTTTTAACCAAGATGGTGGCCATCCCTCCCTCCCTTTGAGCCAAGATGGTGGCCATCCCTCCCTGCCTTTTAACCAAGATGGTGGCCATCCCTCCCTGCCTTTTAACCAAGATGGTGGCCATCCCTCCCTGCCTTTTAACCAAGATGGTGGCCATCCCTCCCTCCCTTTGAGCCAAGATGGTGGCCATCCCTCCCCTCCCTTTGAGCCAAGATGGTGGCCATCCCTCCCTCCCTTTGAGGCAAGATGGTGGCCATCCCCTCCCTCCCTTTGAGCCAAGATGGTGGGCCAGCCTTACTGCTGGGCAAGAGACCATGTTATTGCCAACCAATACTGTACATGGCCACAATGTCGTGTTTGTGTGCACGTCTGTATGCACAGGAATTTGTGTATCCAAGTTGGTGTGTGTGTGTGTGTGTGTGTGTGTGTGTGTGTGTGTGTGTGTGTAGATATGGCCCTAATCTCCAGTGGTCAGTCTGACAGGACTAGACAGATGGTTTGTGAGTGTAATGGCTACTGCAGAGAGCGCAATGGAGAGCCCGTACTCTGGACGCTGCCAAATTGCCTCTCCTGCTCCTCTCTGGACGCACTGAGAGAATGGGGGTTGGACCACTGCTCTCTCTCTCTCTCCTCTCTCTCTCTCTCCTCTCTCTCTCTCTCTCTCGCTCTCTCTCCTCTCTCTCTCATCCTCTCTCTCTCTCTCTCTCCTCTCTCTCTCTCTCTCTCTCTCCTCTCCTCTCTCTCTCTCTCTCTCTCTCTCTCTCTGTCCCTGGTGCCAGGGTACATGTTTCGAGGTTGTTCTGTGTCTCCACGCTCATGTAGCAGATAAGTGCTTGGAAGTGTGTGTGTGTGTGTGTGTGTGTGTGCCATGTTCTGGAACAGGCTATTTCCTCCTCCCTCTCTCTAGATCTGGTTGCTCAGATGAGGACACAGAAAACAAAGTTATTTCATGTGGGGCCGCTCTCTGAAAAACACATATATGTGACCAGGCATGGCAAAACCAGGCACATG
>NC_055977.1:4391052-4393552 GCF_018492685.1 Alosa sapidissima | reverse complement strand
CTCTCTCTCTCTCTCTCTCTCTCTCTCTCTCGCTCTCTCTCTTTCCCTCTCTCAATTCAATACAATTCAATTAAAAAAAGTTTTATTGGTATGAACATTTCAGTAGCATCATTGCCAAAGCTCAATTACATGCTCAATTAAATGAATATGTTGCACATCATTGAAATAGATTCAGTAAGACAGTCATATAAAGCAACAGCTAAAAAGACATTTCTAAGAATAATCACAACCATTCAAGGAGTTTGGTATTTTGTTGGGATCTGTGTCCTCACTGAATGACCCTCAGGTTGCTAAAAACGTAGCTAGAGTGGCCAAGTCCTTGCTCTCTCTGAGAGTGTGTGGTCATTTTGCCAAGTCCTTGCTCTCTCTGGGAGAGTGTGGTCATTTTGCCTTGTTTCTATAGCTTTGAAACTAGGGAATGATTGAACTGAATTTACTGAATGAAAGATGTTCTTATTTCTTCATATTTGGTGCAGTCTCATTCTCTCTATCTCCCTCTCTCTCTCTGTCTCTCTTTCTCTCTCAGGTGACATAGTGCGCTACAGGTGTCTCCCTGGATACCAGCTGGGTGGCAATAGCATCCTCACCTGTCGCCTTGGTATCCACCTGGAGTTTGAGGGGCCGCCTCCATCCTGCGATGGTGAGCTCTTGACACTTTCTCACTCCTGTGTGTGTGTGTGTGTGTGTGTGTTTGTTTGTGTGTGTTGCAGCGCCGCATTCTCTGCACATATTTACCCGTTGGATTAGAATTTGCAGGTTGCCTCAGCACCTGTTGTCGTTTGCATCCCTGCGGGTGTTGTTGCCTGTCTCTGTGTGTGTGTGTGTGTGTGTGTGTGTGTGTGTGTGTGTGTGCGATCCTATTACAGTCTCAGGGAGCTTTATTTGCCATGAAAACACATTTCCCTCAGGACCCAGACTCTCGGGGTGTTGCCTGTCCCGCGTCTGCAAAAGCCGCCACAGGCGATCTGTTTACTCACGGAAGAAACGGCATCTGGGCTAGCGTTAGCAAACACTAGCAAACGCCCACCGCACAGTCTGCACTGGAGGAGATGTAGCGGGAAGAACAATGTTCCCAAAGCTGTTGATGTTAAAAGCGGTGATATGCGGGCTAATCACACCTGGCATCAGGAGCCTCTCCAGTCTGTTGTCTTGACTTCATATTGCCCATCGAACAGCACTGTGTAAACGTGTGTAAATGAATTTTGCAGACATCTCTTATTGTAATAAAAACATCCATTAGCGTGCAATTTAGGTTTTATTTGCTCAATGCATATTGTTGTTGATGTGGTTATAGCATTTCTAAAGGCACAGTCTTGTTGGCCATTAGCTGTTAGCCGCCATGTTCAACCACCCTCTTATATGCGGTTTCAATCATTTGTGTCCTGAGTCCCAGACCCTTTGGCACCGAGGCGATTCAGTAAAACTCTACCCAGGGTTGTTATGCCCACCCAGAGACCCCCTAGGCTGTGGACCCACACAAACTCTTCCAGCGAGAATTCAGGGCTCCTTTACATTACATTACATTACATTTAACTGACGCATTTTTAACCAAAGCGACTAACAACATGGTAACAGATTAAGTTTTAAAGCAATTCTCATAACAATTTTAGGACAATTTAAAAACGGTAGAGTACAGTAAGAATAAGTGCATCAGTGAGTGCTGTTTTTAAACAGTTGAGTCTCAGTTCAAGACGGCTGGTAAGTGCTAGTATCAGCAAGACTGGTTGTAAGTGGTGCTATGAGAGGAGATGTTCTCTAAAGAGCTGGGTCTTCAGGAGTTTTTTGAAAATGGAGAGGGATGTCCCTGCCCTTGTAGGAACTGGCAGGGTGTTCCACCAACGAGGAACAACAGATGAGAAAAGTTTGGATTGGCCTGAGCGTACCGGTGGTAGAGCTAGACGTCGTTTGTCTGAGGAGCGCAGCGGTCTGGAGGTAGCATATGTCTGTATGAGGGCATTCAAGTAGGTGGGAGCAGAACCGGAGACTACTTTGTAGGCAAGCGTTAGAGCCTTGAATTTGATGCGGGCCGCCATAGGTAGTCAGTGTAGCTGGATGAGCAGCGGGGTAACATGTGCCCTTTTGGGTTGGTTGTAGACCAGGCGCGCCGAGGGCGTTGCAGTAGTCAAGTCGTGAGATCACTATTGCCTGAACCAGGAGTTCCAGTAGCACCAGTAGCATCTTGAGTCAAGTAAGTCCTGATTTTCCGTACGCTGTAGAGTGCGAAACGGCACGACCGGGCGACTGAGGCAACGTGATCTCAGAAGGTTAGTTGGTTGTCGAGAACAACTCCTAGATTTCTTGCAGTCCTGGTAGGTGCAACAGACAGGGAGTCAAATTTGATGTTGATGTCGTGGTGTATGGTAGGTTTAGCTGGGAGGACCAGCAGTTCAGTCTTTGAGAGGTTCAGCTGGAGGTGGCAGCTGGATAGCTATGTCTGAGAGACAATCCGAGATCCGCGCTGAAACCAAGGGGTAAAGGACAGATAGAGCTGTGTGTCGTC
>NC_055977.1:4376052-4381052 GCF_018492685.1 Alosa sapidissima | reverse complement strand
TCAGAGGTCCACAGAGCACAGGTTCTCATCTGTAGCTCTCTCTGTAGTGCTCTGCTATTTTTTATGGTTTTGGATCAAAGTAAAGATAGACATGAAGTGATGGAAAGACAGACAGGCAGGTAGATAGAGAGAGAGAGACAAACAGACAGGTAGATAGAGAGAGAGAGAGACAAACAGACAGGTAGGTAGATAGAGAGAGAGAGATAGAGAGAGAGAGATGTGTGTGTGTGTGTGTGTGTGTGTGTGTGTGTGTGTGTGTGTGTGTTTAGTTGGATTGCACAACACATTCTCACTCTGCATATTTGTTCCTGTGCTGATTCCCTTGATTAAGAAATGCCCATGAGTTGCATTTGAGAGAGAGAGAGAGGTGTGTGTGTGTGTGTGTATGTGCGTGTGTGTAGTGGGAAATGCCCATGAGTTGCATTTGAAAGAGAGAGAGAGAGGTGTGTGTGTGTGTGTGCGTGTGTGTGTGTGAGTGTGTGTGTAGTGGGAAATGCCCATGAGTTGCATTTGAAAGAGAGAGAGAGATAGGGATGTGTGTGTGTGTGTGTGTGTGTGTGTGTGTGTGTGTGTGTGTGTGTGTAGTGGGAAACCAGGTGGCCGCTGTTGCTGTAGCTGTTGCTGTAGCTGAGTGTTACGGATGGACTGTGCCAGCGTGTGGGTGCCAGGCCTTGACCACGCTCCCCCCCCTCTTCCCCACACACACGCCACCACGCCGTGTTTGTCCCTCACAAATCACATAAACAGAGAGGACTCTGTGTGTGTGTGTGTGTGTGTGTGTGTGTGTGTGTGTGTGTGTGTGTGTGTGTGTGTGTGTGTGTGTGTGTGTGTGCATAGAGCCACCCGGGCTCCCGCTGCTGATCCTGGTGCTGCGTTCTCCGCGCCTGCGTTCTCGGCTCCGTGCCGCACTACAACAGCAGTAAACGCTCCCGCTGAGTTGAGAGCCCGTGGCCTTCAGCTTCCGCTCCTTTGATCCAGCCGCAGAGGCTGCTGTTTACCGTCTCAGTACCTGCTGGCCAAGCGGCGTGATGGCTTCACTACAAAACTGTACACTGGAAAACAATGCACGTGCACAACAGCCAACAAAAGGGATCACTCACCTGCCATCACAGGGACTATTCCAGGGTGTGTGTGTGTGTGTGTGTGTGTGTGTGTGTGTGTCCATCCATCGTGCAATCATGGTAGCAATCATGGTAGGAAAGGGATTGTCTCTGTAGGAAATCGATGGTGCAATGCTCAATTGTAATCGAGTGTAGTTGTTGTAAAATTCAGCTAATTTTGTAAAAGTGTGGTAAAATTCAGCTACTTGCTTTTCAGAAGTTTCTAGACATGTTTTCAGGGTGTGTGCTTAAAAAAATAAAACAGAGATTACAAAAGAATCGTGAGTTGTCTATAACACAGTTTCAGCTTTTTAAATGCCAGACATGGTGTCTCAGACCAAACTGTGAACAGCTCCAGACAGAACATTGCATCAGGAACACATAATAAAGAGGAAATAATGGGTTGATTGTTGACATCAAATATCAACCGCCTTGTTGCCAGAATTGCACATCTACTGTAACGGTTGATGAAGGCCCGGGGCAGGACGTACAGGAGAGGACCAATGGAAGAGAAAGATGCTTGTGATGCGAGAGCTGGACCGTGGTTAATGGACCGGCCTACAGGGCTCATATCTGTCGATGACGGCTCCTAATGAGCTGCTAAAAGAGTGATTTAATTAGGCTTTATCTTGATACCTCACTCTGTAGGGTCTAAAATGTCAAGTCAAGTCCAATCAAGTCAAAAGAACTTTATTTTTCCCGTGAGGGATCTTCATTTGGCACAAGCGTACACACATACACACATGCATTCCACCTCTATCTTCATTTGTGGTTAGGCACAAGCATACACACATACACTTATACACACATGCATTCCACCTCCATTTTCATTTGTGTTTAGGCACAAGCATACACACATACACACATACACACATGCATTCCTTTTGTTGGCAATGTCTGTCTCCTGCTGAATGTATAGTGTGTTTTACTAAGTGTACTGTCTATTTGTACTGTCCCTGTATATGTTGCTTTTTTGTCTATGTTCTCTTATATACTGTCTCTGTTTGATGTTTTTGTGCTACTCGCATGTCTATATCCTTTTCTCTTATTGTACAGTGTCCTTGGGCGACTTGAAAGGCGCTTTAAATAAAATGTATTATTATTATTATTATTATTATTATTATTACAGTGCATGAAAATGCACTGTACTGTTCTTCCAAGGCTTTTTACAGTGCATGAAAATGCACTGTACTGTTCTTCCAAGGCTTTTTCTTCTTCTTATTCTTCTTCTTCTAACGCAGTTAATGCAGCTTAAACCGTTTAACGTAGAAACTTCATTCAAACTATGTTACGTAGGTCTTACTTAGGACATGTGGGCTTTGTATTTTTCAACTTTGTAACTTTTATACTTTTTAAACTATTAATTAAAAACTAGTCAAAATTTCCCCATAGACTTAACATGGGCTGATGACATCACAATAGAGCCGTTAAGCAATTAGAATCCTATGGCAGGTGTTCGGGCCACCTGGACCAACTGCCAGTCTCAGGCTTTAAGCATACAAACTGGCCCTATTAAGACTACACATCCTGTTCAACTGCTTCCTCTGCCAAAAACTGTTTCAAAATAAAAGTCCTCACTATAATATTTTACTGTTAAACAATTTAACCCTTTAAACTACTAACTGTTCGGCCATTGTAACTGTTACTTGTCATCAACTATGACTCCTACCCACTGTAGCTAGTTAGCTAAGTTAGCTAAGTCACGTGGTTAGCATAATTAGCATGTTAGCATGCTAGTTAGCATTTTTAGCAAAACTGCTTAAAATGATTAGCTAAGTTAGCTAAGTAATGTGGTTAGCATAGTTAGCATGTTAGCATGCTAGTTAGCATTTTTAACAAAACTGCTAAAAATGATTAGCTAAGTTAGCTAAGTAACATGGTTAGCATAGTTAGCATGCTAGCATGTTAGCATGCTAGTTAGCATTTTTAGCAAAACTGCTTAAAATGATTAGCTAAGTTAGCTAAGTAATGTGGTTAGCATAGTTAGCATGCTAACATGCTAGTTAGCATTTTTAGCAAAACTGCTTAAAATGATTAGCTAAGTTAGCTAAGTAATGTGGTTAGCATAGTTAGCATGTTAGCATGCTAGTTAGCATTTTTAGCAAAACTGCTAAAAATGATTAGCTAAGTCACATGGTTAGCATAGTTAGCATGCTAGTTAGCATAACTGCTAAAAATGATTAGCTAAGTTAGCTAAGTCACATGGTTAGCATACTTAGCATTTTAACATTGTTAGCATGCTAGTTAGCATACTTGGTTAACATTATTATCTTTGTTAACATAGTTAGCATAACTGCTAGCAAACATTAGAGCCATTCCAACTGTCAGTTATCGTCAACTATCTACCTAAATAATTTAACCATTTAAACTATCCACCTATTTAACTGTTCAGTCATTCCAACTATATTAAACCTCATCTACTTAGCAACCAATATAGTTTGTTTTTACTCTGTATGATTTTTTTACGTTATATTTTTGCATTTTCATGCACTGTATTTCCTTCAGGAAATGCTTTTCTAGTTCTTCTTCTTATTCTTCTTCTTCTAACGCAGTTAATGCAGCTTAAACCGTTTAACGTAGAAACTTCATTCAAACTATGTTACGTAGGTCTTACTTAGGACATGTGGGCTTTGTATTTTTCAACTTTGTAACTTTTATACTTTTTAAACTATTAATTAAAAACTAGTCAAAATTTCCCCATAGACTTAACATGGGCTGATGACATCACAATAGAGCCGTTAAGCAATTAGAATCCTATGGCAGGTGTTCGGGCCACCTGGACCAACTGCCAGTCTCAGGCTTTAAGCATACAAACTGGCCCTATTAAGACTACACATCCTGTTCAACTGCTTCCTCTGCCAAAAACTGTTTCAAAATAAAAGTCCTCACTATAATATTTTACTGTTAAACAATTTAACCCTTTAAACCATAGACATAATATACATAGACGCCGCATCGACCGCTGCTCCCTACTAGCGCTGACGAGATTTGGAGCCGCCATCTTGGACCGGTCATCCACTCCACTCAGTGTAATCTGTTTGGCCGGTGCAATGAGCTGTCAGCACACTTAATTAATCATATCTCACTGAATACCGAACAGATTTTCACGCGGTTTTTTTTGCTGCAAAGGTCATACATGTAGCTATGATACAGGCCACATTGTTCGAAAATACAAAATACAACCAATAGTACGGTAATGTTAAATCTTACTTGTGAAAAGTAAATCCCCCGAGTATGGTCCGCCGATTTGAGCAGGAACATGCTGCACAGTGCTGTCATCTTGTGTTTTCTGCTGCAACGCAATGAGGAGTATGACCGGTCCAAGATGGCGGCCGCATTTCTTGTTTCCAGCAGCCAATGCGGCGTCTATGTATATTATGTCTATGCTTTAAACTACTGAACTTTTTAACTGTTTAGCCATTGTAACTGTTACTTGTCATCAACTATGACTCCTACCCACTGTAGCTAGTTAGCTAAGTCACATGGTTAGCATAGTTAGCATGCTAGCATGTTAGCATGCTAGTTAGCATTTTTAGCAAAACTGCTTAAAATGATTAGCTAAGTTAGCTAAGTCACATGGTTAGCATAGTTAGCATGCTAGCATGTTAGCATGCTAGTTAGCATTTTAAGCAAAACTGCTAAAAATGATTAGCTAAGTCACATGGTTAGCATAGTTAGCATGCTAGCATGTTAGTTAGCATTTTAAGCAAAACTGCTAAAAATGATTAGCTAAGTTAGCTAAGTCACATGGTTAGCATAGTTAGCATGCTAGCATGTTAGCATGCTAATTAGCATTTTTAGCAAAACTACTAAAAACGATTAGCTAAGTCAGCTAAGTAACGTGGTTAGCATAGTTAGCATGCTAGCGCTAGCATGTTAGCATGCTAGTTAGCATTTTTA
>NC_055977.1:4368552-4371052 GCF_018492685.1 Alosa sapidissima | reverse complement strand
AGGTCCGTCCAGGCAGAGTCCACTTCTGATCACGCTGAGTGGAAACTACACGTCCCCTCTCAGCATCACCAGTTCCTCCAACAAGGTGTACCTGCACTGGTCCTTCGACCACACCTCCAGACACAAAGGCTTCAGGATACGTTACTCAGGTGGGCACACACACACACACACACACACACACACACACACACACACACACACTCGTCCAGGTATGTACTGGCTAATTAGGTCTTCAGTGTTGTTTGCAGGAGAAAACAAGAGATGAGTTGAGGACAGTAGAAAGGGTTAAAGGACTTCACACCACACGCTACCCCCTGCACTGGCCCCCACTCCAGCCTAAGGAGAGAGGCCCAGAAATCTATTTTAAAGGTGCTCTAAGCGTAGTTTCGAAACTAAAACATTTTTGTCACCTACAGCAACAACATCACCTCATCATCTGCTAAAAAATGTGGTCTCTGTGGACCGCCCAGGCTCCAAAAACGGCAACAAAAACAACCTTCTTCGGCTTGGACCATAAAAACATAATAAACTGTTCCAGCCAATCACTGATGAGATACATGAGTTTCAAGTGCACGGGAGGGAGGGAGGGAGGGAGTAGCAAGCTAGCTCTCTGTTTTGTTTCAACGTCAACAGAAGTGACGTTACCCAACATCGCTTAGAGTGCCTTTACATGAAATTATTATTATTATTGTTAGGCTATTGTGCATGTTTATGTTATTAATAAAGGAAGCAGTGTTTTCAATACAAAAATTGTTCACAAAATGTTTTCAGTGAAAACATGCAGATCAGAGGACTGCTTCATTAATGTAAAAATCACAATTAAAATGGTTTCGTTGCGTTGCATGATTCTTGCATGAGAAATACTTCCCAAAACAGCAGCAATTATATGGATGCAGACTTCAGCCATCATTTTGGGAACGGTTCTTCATGCAAGCACCATAAAATATACACTGGTAGGCAAATAAAGATATTAACACACTTTTTTTTGATCAGATTTCATTTGAATGTTTGAATAATGTAAACAGCGGAGCAGAAAGGCACACATCACTGGTCTGGAGATCTTTATGAAACAGGTAGAATATTTAGGTTACTATCGCTACTATGCTATATGCTATATGCTATATTCAGATCTGACTAAATTGCAATGCTCAACGCTATACAGTGGAATATTCCGTGTGTTGCACTGTTTTTATGGACAGTTGCAGAAATCCATCGTTTTGTTAACATATTGTTACCTCTAGCCTGCCAGTGTTATCTGTGCATAAAACACAGACATTTAAATCAAACCGACCGACAGACAGACACACAGACATTTCACACGGTTAATAGATTCAGATGAACAGGAGGAGTAGCAGACATTAAACGACAGGAAGAAAAGAGTGAGAGAGAGGGATGATAGTTTTTTTTTCTTTTCCTGGTTTGACAAGTGTGGTCCCAGATCCTCCAGCATGGCCTAAAATGGGACTCTTTTACACAAGGCAGGATTATACAGACATGGCGTATCAGAATAGCTGACAATAGACTGTCATTGAGATTCAGCAGGAGATTTGCCAGCCTCCTCGCATCCTTGTGTGTGTGGGCTCTCTCTGTTGTTGTGTTTTGTTGTCTTTCTGTGTGTGTGTGTGTGTATGAGTGTGTGTGTGTGAGAGACAGAGAGAGAGAGAGAGAGAGAGAGAGTGTGCCTGTTTTTGATTTTATTTCTGTCTTTCGTGGTCTGTGCCGGTTCTGCGAGCAGATTAGCATGAGTGTGCATACACAGATGAATGTGTGTGTGTGAGACACCTGGGTAATTAGGCGTGAGTCACACAAGTGTAAATATTTTAAAAGTTCTGCCGTATGCTTCCCATTAGCTCTACAGCATGGGGGATGACTAATCATGCACACACACACACACACACACACACACACACACACACACACACACACACACTCCAACCCCTTCTGGATTTCATTTTGTCTTGTGTTTCTCTCACTTGATGGATTTTTGCGGCGTGTGTCAGACTAGGTTGGTGGCAGTAACTCTGGTCCCTTGATGCACAGCACAGCACAACACAACACAGCACAGCACAGCACAGCACAGCACAGCACAGCACAGCACAGCACAGCACAACACAGCACAGCACAACACAGCACACATATGCACAACACACACAGCACAGCACAGCACAGCACAGCACAGCACAGCACAACACAGCACACATATACACAACACACACAGCACAGCACAGCACAGCACAGCACAACGCAACGCAACGCAACGCAACGCAACGCAACGCAACGCAGCGCAGCGCAGCGCAGCTCTGCTCTCTTCAGCTTTCCATATATAAGACCACCTCCTTCTGAGACAGATGGCAGGACAGATTCAAAGCTTTCCTACTGTCTCTTCTCTCTCTCTCTCTCTCTCTCTCTCTCTCTCTCTCTCTCTCTCTCTCTCTCTCTCTCTCTCTCTCTCTCTCTCTCTCTCTCTTTCTCCTTCTGTCTATGGTTGTTTTGCTGTCTC
>NC_055977.1:4350701-4355701 GCF_018492685.1 Alosa sapidissima | reverse complement strand
GCAACAATCTGACACCACAAATACATAATTCTATTCCACTGCTGTCTCTCCAAGCAGCTGCCCAAGAAGCCAGTCATCCATAACAGCCTAATAGAGCAGCCTAGCATAGCAGCCTGGCATAGCTATACAACTTAAAGTCCTAACATACTGTAGCTGCTTAAAATAGTGGGCTAACATAGCTGCTTCACATGGTTGACTAACATGGCGACTTAATGTATTAGCTTAACAATAGCCATCTCGTGTTCATTCAATCTAATATTTCTGCCTAACATAGAGGGGTGCTTGCTTGTGTAAAACAGTATCATAACATAGCGGCTCGACATAGCTCCCTAGCCTAGGCTATCATGTTAGCATAACATAGCGGCCCAACATAGCTCCCTAGCCTAGGCTATCATGTTAGCATAACATAGCGGCCCAACATAGCTCCCTAGCCTAGGTTATCATGTTAGCATAAAATAGCGGCCCAACATAGCTCCCTAGCCTTGGCTATCATGTTAGCATAACATAGCGGCCCAACATAGCTCCCTAGCTTAGGTTATCATGTTAGCATAAGATAGCGGCCCAACATAGCTCCCTAGCCTTGGTTATCATGTTAGCATAACATAGCGGCCCAACATAGCTCCCAAGCCTAGGCTATCATGTTAGCATAACATAGCGCCCTAGCTTACTGTAGGTTATCATGTTAGCACAACATAGCGGCCCAACATAAGCTCCCTAGCCTAGGCTATCATGTTAGCATAACATAGCGGCCCAACATAGCTCCCTAGCCTAGGCTATCATGTTAGGCTGGAATAGTGCCCTTATTTAAGACATACATTAGTTGAGGCTGGAATATTAATATTTAATAGTCAAACATGACCAAAGTAGCAGCACAGAATAACGACCACGAAATAGCTGTCCGAAACCATACATGTCCTATCATAACTGCCCAGTACAGTGACTAAGCAGAGCAGACTTCCTGCTCCTCTTGTGTCAGTGCGGAGAACTGGGCTTCCATCAGCTCACTGTCAGAGTCCGGCAAACTCAGTCTCTCCACACGCCAGTCATCTCCAAAGAGAACTGCTCCAGTCGCAACCGCACGTCCTGCTCATGTCGAGAATGATAGCTTGCAGTGTCTGTCTAGAATTTTCATTTGTTTTATCTTGTTGATATTGCTAATTTTTTTCATATTATACAAGCCAAGTCAAGTCACTTTTATTCATATACATGTAGTGCATGGTCAGTACGCAGTTTGTGCATTATACTATGGGGAGGCAATTGTGTGTGACTGTGTATTAATATATAATGTCCTACAGGAACACTTAAATGAGTTACCAGTCAATTTTTTGTTACATTGGCATTATTATTATAGATATATATTATTATATCCATCTCACACTCACAAGCTAACTTGCTTTGAATCAACACAAGAGAGAGACTTTGGACACACACACACACACACACACACACATAGACCCGCACACTCCCATATCAAAAGGACTTTAAGTACAATTTAGTGTCTTAAATACCCCATGCAAAGTTGTGTGTAATTTTAATGTCCCGGACTTCCTGGTCCCGCATGTGCAAGCGCGTGCCCAGTAGGGCCAGCATTTCTCTCCGTCCCAGGACTGAGGGGCCATTGTCCATCCCTGGACCATCAGGGTGTTTGTTTGCATTAATGTTCTGTATGTATATGTTGTGCTAATACGTATTTATGGTTAGATGGTATAACATGGTTTGGGTACAATGATAATATTTAGTTTTCATGCTATGTTTATTTTCTATTCTGGATTCATTTAGTAGTTGTAGCCTTAAGCTACACGTAGATTCCCCTTGCTGTTGGTAAGGTCCAATTAGCCCTGATTGGGCCAATTTCACCTAATGCTTTGGCCAGTTAATGAGGCGCCCCGTTCTGCTTTGGGGAGAGTGAGGGTAGGCACTAGGTTGCTCTGAGGCTACAGTATGTACAAAGTGGTTTGCTGCTTTGCTATTAATTGAAAGCTAAAAGTATTCTGAATGTTTTGATTTGTTTTTGAACTTCTGAGTTAAATATAAATAAGCTGTTACATATATGTTTTTTTTTTTTGTAAATTGGATCAGCTCTCCTTTGCCTTTTTCCACCTCCATCACCAACTTCACAATTCATGGGGTGACCGCTCTAGTCTCACACACACACACACACACACACACACTCACACACACACACACACACACACACACACACACACACACACACACACACACACACACTCACACACACACACACACACACACACTCACACACACACACACACACACACACACACACACACACACCTGTAGTCTATCTCACACCTACTGTGCACATAAACCTAGACATCAGAGAGAGGACAGTGTGTGCATATGTGTGTGTGTGTGAGAGAGAGGTTTACAGTGAATAACAGTGTGTTTTTCTCACATCCCCAGTGAACTGTGCAGCAGAGAGCAGTACATCAGCGCATCCATGCAGCACTGGTTACCTTTGAGGGGTCGGAGGCGGTGATCACCCAGGTGCAGTTGGCATTGTTGTCGTACTGGACAGGAAAGTTTGGGGACGTGATAATGCCCGTTGGTCCTCGCAACTGCCCCCCGCACATTGGAGCTAGAGAGAGAGGGGGGGGGGAGAAAAATAGTTAATTGTGTAGTTATTTACATACAGTAGTTACGTTACTTTGTTTGTTTGTTAGTTTGTTGGTGAGATAGAAACTTTGTTATATTTGTTTCAAAGTTTAAATCTGTTCAAGTTTACACATAGAGATTTGGATTTGCTTGTTCCGTGTGTCCCCCATCTTTTGCTTGACTGCTTTGCCAATTACACATTTGCCTCATCTGTATTTCAGACAACACGAGTTGGAGAGAGAAAGAGAATCCCCGTAAGCCTCATTGCACACTTGCTATCAGTGCACATATCTGCCAAACTCTTCTGAAGGCCACAGAACAGTATTCAACCAAAAAGAGATGAAGGCCCAATTCTTAGGTAACTATCACACATAAAGGGGAGAGAGAGAGAGAGAGAGAGAGAGAGAGAGAGAGAGAGAGAGAGAGAGAGAGACTTGATAAAGGCCCTATTCTTAGGTAACTATCACACAGACAGAAAGGGGGGGGGGGGGGGTGCTCACACACTCACACACACACACACACACACACACACACACACACACACACTTAAATTAAAGGTTGAATGTTTCCTGAAGTATACTTGACATTGTTGATTTGTGTTAGCGGTGGACAGCTGTTGAATGACTCACGTGGACTAATGAAACATGTCAATGTTCAAGGCACCCTTGTATGATGTGTGTGTGTGTGTGTGTGTGTGTGTGTTCAAGGCGCCCTTGACTGATTACCAGTGGAACAATTCCAAAGTTTCGCCGTGGGCTCTTGGATACAGTAATCAGGCTCGACACACAAGGTAATTATCGCTCCGCTCTTCTCATGTCAAAGTCACCATTTAAAATGCATTCATTGAAAAAAGGCTTCGAGGACCATGTCTCTTTCTTTTAGTGGGCACGGGCTTGATTTGGCAAGGTTAGCATGACTCCACAATCATCTGAATGTGTGTGTGTGTGCGTGTGTTTGGTGTGTGTGTGTGTGTGTGTGTGTGTGTGTGTGTGTGTGTGTGTGTGTGTGTGTATGTGTGTGTGTGTGTGTGTGTGTGTGTGTGTCTGTTGTGGTTTCACCTGGCCCCTGGTAGGGGTTTAAATACTTCCCCAAATCCTCACTTGGCCTGAATAATGAGGAGGGGGATCTGGACATGGCCATTTTGAGGAGCAATTGAAAGTTAAATGTCCTCCTCTGCAGGTCCATGGGTCTGGACCAAGCTAGTTACATTAATGAGGCTACGCTGATGCAGAGCCCTTAGGGTGCCCCCCCCCCCCCCCCCCCCCCCCACACACACACACACACACACACACACACACACCTAGCCCACCCCTGCCCACCTCGTTACAGATGAAAGAAAAAAAAGAGAAATAACACTTTTAAAGAATTAATTAATAGCCGTGGTTGGCAGAGGAGGTAACCTTCACAGAATAATAGCCATGGCACAGAACTCCACGGCATTGCCATTATTCATGGCAGTAGAACACAGGCACACCGCCTCAGAGCTAAGTCTGAACTTTAATGGGGGTCGTGTGGCTAAAACACGAACACACGCACACACACACACACGCACACACACACACATACACACACAAAAATTGCCACAAATATGTTTTGTCTGGACAATAACATTTCATGTTCAGGTGAACGTTCCTTTTTAACGCTAACTCTTCGTCAGATTCCACAAGAAGAACTACCTCCTACCACTCCAGGCTCATGGGGAACTACCTCCTTAAACAAAGAGTTGTTTATGTTTATGAATGTTCGTGAATATGAACACACCAGAGAGAGAGAGAGAGAGAGAGAGAGAGAGAGAGAGAGAGAGAAGAGAGGAGAGAGAGAGAGAGCGAGAGAGACTGTGCTCCCATAGTTCTTCACAATGTAGTCTGGTGAGTGGAAATGCAGATTCCACATCAAACTTGTGGAAGAAAGAATGAATTTGATAACATTTGATACAACATCTCTCTTATAGTGAGTTATAAAGAATGAATTTGATACAATGTCTCTCTTATAATAAGTTCAACTTTTTACTGTTCCTAAAGTAGTAACTAATGTTGAAGGAATCTCCTGCAGGTAGCTACAATTTAGCTGCAAATGTTCAGAAGTTAATTAATTCCTATTATCTAAATTGCAGGTGCCGTAATACTTCAGGTGACAATCAATCACTGGTCTGTCATAAAATGTAAATTACTGGAATAAGCCTAAATGACTAATGGTTGTGACTTAAAAGCTAGAATAATTGTTCTTCCAAATACCCTTAATCGCTTAACTGACCTTTAAGTATTGAAGCCCTAGGACAATGTTTTCATTCCTGGTTTGTGGGTGCAATTTGCATGATTATTTATTCCATGAGACAGTGACTGATGTTCATTGTTATTTAACTAATATGCTCTCAATTGCTGAGG
>NC_055977.1:4340701-4343201 GCF_018492685.1 Alosa sapidissima | reverse complement strand
GAAAGTGCAGGCTGTTCAAAGTTACCAATCTATGTCTCCTCAAACACACACACACACACACACACACACACACACACACACACCCTAACTTTCATTTATGTGTCCCAAATAGGTTGCTTTAAGATGAAAGAGAAAACACAATTGGTACAATTTGTATGCCATTTCCAAATCCTGCCGCATAATGCTGTAAAGCACCTGATTAAGTTATCACTGCATAAAGCTGCTTTATCTCCACCGTTTGATAAGAAATGGAGTAATCTCCATTCAGCAGAGCATTTTACATTCACACAGGGATCCAATTTCGATCTGCACTATTCAATTAAACTGAATTCACTCCATTGTTAAATTTCCAGTAAAATACCGACCTTATTATAATAGAGCCTCTTGAATTGCATTCTGCAGAGACTTTATGCTGTTCTATCCTTTGATTTTGATCCAATCCTATACAGAGACTTAAAGATGAACTCTCATGAACTCTCGCTTCCCTTAGCTCAGATAAGCCTGATCACTAGACTAACGTTCCATCTATAATCATTCCATAGAATGTGGGATGGTTAGCAGATAGCCTACATAGACCTACATTCCATAGGATGTGGTATGGTTAGCAGATAGCCTAGATAGACCTACACATTCCATAGGATGTGGGATGGTTAGCAGATAGCCTACATAGACCTGCAGTGATTTTGCTCAAAGGAAGTCCTCCAACCTACACAGAGCAAACTGTTTAGCATGCGATAACATTAACATTTACAACATTAACACAACCAAACACTAGCAGTGTTCTCTGATGTGGCCCTGATATGGCCCCGATCTGGCCATGATGTGGCCCAGGATCAGGCTCCATCAGCGTAATGTGGTTTAAGACACAGGACGCTCTTCCCCTGCCCCATGCAGGGAGTGTGTGGGGGAGTAGAACAGGGCCCGGCTCCTCAAAGCGCAGCAGCTCTTGTGTGCTGTCCAATCCTATCCCATCCCGCTAACAACACAAAGACAGATGAGCCTAAGTGACTTACGATGTTCAGGATCGCTGGATATTAGCCATTTCAGAGCATTACGTTTCTGTGTACGTGTCTGTGTGTGTCTGTGTGTGGCTGTGTGTGTGTGTGTGTGTGTGTGTGTGTGTGTGTGTGTGTGTATGTGTGTGTGTGTGTGATACAGGGGGAGGGTGTAACGGGAAATTTAATTAAGAGCTTAAAGCCCACATCACTATCAAAGCCCATAGCCACTCCTTCCCCCTCACACACACACACACACAGATGCACACACACACACACACACACACACACACACACACACACAATCACACTCTCTGATTTCCTAAAACCGTGATTTGTTTATCGCAACCTGTAATCCTATCTTGCGTCTCCCCTGATCTCTTTAGGGAGAAGGGGGCTGGGAAGAAGGTGAGATTCCCGCTGATTCTGGATCAGTCTACGGCAGCGGAGCGACTAATCCCTTTTTTTCCGGCTCATCTCCTGCCTGAGCCAACCTCTGACCTGGAGACAGTGATGAGATGGCTTGCGGCCGAGGAGGAATGGGGTTGGAAGGGGAGGGGGGCCTGCAATAGCACTTAGCACCGGCTTCAAAAGAACATCTGAACTACAGTTTTTTTTTGTTATGCATTAAATGCAATTATTTTTTCAATTTTACTTTTTAGTGATTCACTGTACTTTTTCACTTCACTTCAATCATACGCTTTGTGCACATATAGACCTAATATGTGAATGCTTGCATATGTTACAGGCTAATGAATCCATTGTTTGCTTGGCCTACATATGCAACGTTCAGCTTTTTTAGCTACAAATTACTGTAACCTTGTAAGCGTCATGCTGATTGATGATCATTGATTGCCCTTCATTCATTCATTCATTGATTCATTCATTCATTCATTCATTCAATCGTTCATTCGTTCATTCATGATTCATTCTCACCTTGATACTGAGCGCTGAAGCCCCTCAGTTTGTGGTTGCCGTCTGTTGTGAAGTGGATTCTCAACCAGTTCTTACTGCTGATGATGGGGGAGGGCAGGTTCGGCCCTGTAAACCTGTAAACAAATCAGAAAAACAAAACACATAGTTATTTACTTTACTTTTCAATTCACACTGAAATTACAATGCATCAAACACACATCACAAACTCAAGAGAATCGCACAACACTGATGTACTCTCACTATGTATTCAATCAGCCCCCATCAGTCTAACAATCGCAAATTGAGACCTTGAATTCGTACAACAGTTTTGAAAATAACTCCCTTTATTATTTGCAAAGGCAGAAGGAAATAAACAGATGGGGCAGCGTGTACATGCTTATAAGAGCTGAGAGACTAAATTCAAAAATATTCAATAAAAATATGCAAAAAACAACCTCTGACAATTGCAATCACATTACTTGTCTGCTTCATCAATGTGAAGATACACAAGGCGATGCTTTGAGAAGTGTTCCTGACCAATGTTGTTGACCACTGATATTAGGGAACACATTTATCCTGGAGAGCTTCAA
>NC_055977.1:4333201-4335701 GCF_018492685.1 Alosa sapidissima | reverse complement strand
TTGAACATCTCCCCTGTGTATATTTGACATAATGCACACACACAGTTCTTCCTGCATAGATAGATAGATAGATAGATATATACTTTATTATCCCATCAGGGAAATTTGTCTTGGACTTCTCAGAAATTCTGACCCAATACAGACACACAGACATAGACATAAAAGGCTAATAACAGACAGTATTATTAAATAAGTGATTGAATAAATACATTTAAAAAAAAAAAACTCTTGCTAAACCTGATGGTGCTTATTTGCGGTGTTTGTTAAGGAGTGTTATTGATATGGGGATAAAGGAGTTTCTGAATCTATTCAGTCTGCAGTGGGGGACTCTGAAACGCCTGCCTGATGGCAGCAACTCATATTGTGCATGCAGGACATGAGAGGGATCAGAAAGAATTCTGTCTGCTTGCTTTAACACACATTGATCGAAAATAAACTGAGGGTTGTTATACTGTTTCAGACCAATGACTTTCATGGCTGTGTGGACTAGATAGTTTAGCTTTGATTTTAATGCAACAGAAAGGTTCCCAAACCAAGTGGTTATGCCATATCTAATAATACTTTCCAAAACTGCCTGATAGAACAATATCATCATTTTTTGGTCAACTCCATACAAACGCAACCGCCGCAGGAAGTGGACTCTTTGATGCAGGCGGGAACATAACAAGTCAACGTGAGTGTTCCATATTAGGGAGCTATCTATATAAACACCAAGATATTTGTATGATTGTACCTGTTTGATTGGTTGCTGGTGTATAGTTACTGGGTTGTGATTGCCGACTGACTTTGGGTCAAAAATGATTTCCTCAGTCTTTTTAACATTTAGAATAAGGTGGTTGGAATCACACCAATCAACAAACTGCCTTACTTCTGAATGATAGATGTCCAGGTCATCATTCTGTTGAAGTAAGCATAGAATTGTTGAGTCGTCTGAGTATTTAAAGATATAGTTCCCAGGGTGCTTAGATGAACACTCATTAGTGTACAGAGTAAAAAGGACTGGTGAACTCACACATCCTTGTGGTGCCCCAGTACTAATAACTTTAATTTGGGATAGACTGGAGTTGACCCTGACCTGCTGTGTCCTGCTAGTCAGGAAATAATGAAACCACCGTACAAGTGATGGATTAACGTCCAACGCTTTCAATTTCTGGATTAATAGGTAGGGCTGGAGAGTATTGAAAGCGGAACTGAAATCAATAAAAAGTAATCGGGCATAGGATGACTTGTCTTCAAGGTGTTTTAAAACAAGATGCATGATGGAGGAAGTAGCATCATCAGTACATCGCCCGCGTTTGTAAGCGAATTGAAGTGGATCTAATTTACCATATACGTCTATTTTCAGCCTGCTAACTATGTACTTCTCAAAGCATTTCATCACAACTGATGTTAATGCTATGGGCCTAAAGTCATTGTTTTCAGTGGGATTTGCCTTCTTGGGCACCGGGATGATCATGGAGCGTTTCCACAGGGCAGGGACTGTGTGAGTGTCTATAGACTGTTGGAAAACAGGACACCAAGCTGCAGTTAGCTCCTGTGCAAATGTTTTTAACAAAATGGTGAGATCCCGTCTGGCCCTGCAGCCTTTTTTAACGGAATGCGCAGAAATAGGCGTTCGATGTGTTGTGGATCAATCCACAATCTATGTGTCACACTATCAATGGGAGGTAGGGAGTCCAGCTCCTTGTTACATTTCTCAGAGAAGTCCTGTGTCTCAAATCTTAAATAAAAATGATTTAAATCATTGGCCACTTTGGAGTCATCAAGTGATATAAAGTGCTTTTTAGAAGGGTTCATGTTTGTAATAGCCTTCATAGAATCCCAGACTCTATTAGTGTCTGAAGTATTAAAATTGAGTTCTAAAAGTTCTTTCTGTTTACTCCTAGCCACATGCAGTTGCTGGTTAAGTTATTTCTGTGCTAGTCTAAGTGCAGCCATACATAACGCAGTGTATGATGTATGTGTGTGTGTGTGTGTGGGGGGGGGGGGGGGGGGGGGGGGGATGCTGATGATTGCCAAGTCACCAAGTCAACTGTCTCCAGTTTGTTCATCTTTGCCAAACAATTGTATTTCTAATTAGGAAATTAGGAGAGGAAAGTGAAGAGGCACTAAGTCATGCATTGGCTGGCTGTGTGTGTGTGTGTGTGTGTCTGTGTGTGTGTGACAGCTGCAGAGGTCTTTATGAAGCCATTGAATGCCCCCCCCCACATAATTACCACTCAAAGTCAATATGTTCTGCTCGTCTTTCTGAAAGCGACTCACAATGTTTCTGCGAATCGAAAAAGCAAGCACATTGTGATATCCCATTAAATGTAGCTAAACTCCCTCAGCTTCCATTCATTTGTATTGGGACTCATATTTAATTGAAATTTTACACAAACAACCAGGATGAAAACATCCTCTAGTACTCCCTGAATGAAGGAATTAGACGCGGTAATGGGAAAGACTGACTCTGGCCAAAAATAGAAACACTTATTCCTCAACCTCCTTCATTTCAGTC